>NC_039367.1:66190873-66421029 GCF_003573695.1 Papaver somniferum
CTATGGCTTCTACCCACTTAGAAACGTAATCAACTGCGACTAGGATGTACAATCTACCGTCAGAAATAGGGAATAGACCCATGAAGTCGATCCCCCAAACATCAAAAATCTCCACAATCAAAATGGGGTTCAATGGCATCATGTTTCTCCTCGAAATGCTTCCTAGCTTTTGACAGCGTTCACAAGCAACACAATAATCATGGAAATCCTTGAACAATGATGGCCAATAGAATCCACACTGCAAGATCTTTGCAGCGGTTTTCTTGGCACTGAAATGGCCTCCACATGCTTGGTCATGACAGAAAGATATCACATCTTTCTGTTCAGTGTTGGGGACACATCTCCTAATGATTTGGTCCGGGCAGTACTTAAACAAATATGGGTCATCCCAAAGGAAATGTTTAACTTCAGCCAAGAACTTATAGCGGTCTTGTCTCGACCAACGTGGGGGCATTCTACCTGTAGCGAGGTAGTTAACAATGTCGGCAAACCAAGGGAGGTCTGATACAGACATCAATTGCTCATCAGGAAATGATTCTCTGATTAGCATGGACTCATCAATAGACTCAATGGTTAATCTAGACAAATGATCAGCAACCACATTCTCACAACCTTTCTTATCACGGATTTCAAGATCGAATTCCTGTAATAAGAGTATCCATCGAATAAGGCGAGCTTTAGCATCCTTCTTGGAAAGAAGATACTTCAAGGCCGCATGGTCAGTGTATATGATGATCTTAGATCCTATGAGATAAGATCTAAACTTGTCTAATGCGAAAACGACAGCAAGCAATTCCTTCTCGGTAGTTGTGTAATTGAGTTGAGTATCATTAAGGGTTTTGCTAGCGTAGTATATCACGTATGGTAGTCTATCAACACGCTGTCCTAAAACAGCACCAACAGCATAATCAGAGGCATCACACATGAGTTCAAACGGTAGTTCCCAGTTGGGTGGTCGGACTATAGGAGCGGCGGTGAGAAGAGTTTTTAATTCCTCCCAAGCTTTCACACAAGCATCATCGAAATTGAAGGTAACATCTTTGGCGAGTAGACTACACAGAGGTCTTGAGATTTTGCTAAAGTCTTTGATGAATCGCCGGTAAAAACCAGCATGACCTAAAAATGATCGAATTTCCCTCACAGAGCGGGGTTTTGGTAAATGTCGGATGAGGTCTACTTTAGCTTTATCTACTTCAATGCCTTTTTCCGAGATGATGTGTCCTAGAACTATTCCTGAATTCACCATAAAATGGCACTTTTCCAAATTTAGAACAAGGTTCCTTTTCTTACATCTGGACAGCACAAGGGTAAGATGTCTTAAACATTTATCAAACGAAGAACCGAACACGGAGAAATCATCCATAAAGATCTCGAGAAAACTATCTATCATGTCAGAAAAAATGCTCATCATGCAACGCTGAAAAGTAGCAGGTGCATTACACAACCCGAAGGGCATACGTCTATAAGCAAACGTCCCAAATGGACACGTGAATGTAGTTTTTTCCTGATCTTCCGGAGCAATGTGAATTTGGTTATAACCGGAAAAGCCATCTAGAAAACAGTAGTGACTGTGTCCAGACACACGTTCTAGCATTTGGTCAATGAAAGGGAGCGGGAAGTGATCCTTCCTAGTTACTGTGTTCAACTTTCTGTAGTCGATACATACTCGCCATCCTGTGGTTGTACGTGAAGGGACTAACTCATTCTTGTCGTTCTGAACTACAGTAATGCCTGACTTCTTAGGCACAACTTGAATGGGACTAACCCATTTACTATCTGGTATTGGGTATATGATACCCGCATCAAGTAGTTTCAGGATTTCTCCTTTGACTACATCTCTCATGTTAGGATTAAGTCTCCTTTGCATTTCCCTAGATGGTTTGGCATTCTCTTCGAGGTTAATGTGGTGCATGCAAATGGTGGGGCTTATTCCTTTGAGGTCTGAGATGGTCCATCCTAAGGCCTCTTTGTGTTCCTTAAGTACTTCTAAGAGCTTACTTTCCTGTTCCGTGTCTAAACATGATGAAATAATGACAGGTAAAGTATCAGAGGAACCTAGGAATGCGTACTTCAAAGTGCTAGGCAATGTTTTCAATTCAAGCTTGGGTGGCTCAACAATGGATGGAACAAGCTTGGAATCAGAGAGTAAGGGTGGTTCCACTTCATATCTTCTTTCAGTGACGTCCAATTGAGGTACAGATTCGAGCAGAGATAGGACGTCACTACAGTATGCATCATCATAGGAATCTGAGTTAAAGTTCTCCATACATGCTTGAAAGGGGTCGACGGATAGAATGTTAGTCAACGAATCTTGTATTAATCCTTCAATCATATTAACTTCATGCACATCATCATCATCAAGATTCACAGGTTGTTGACTAATATCGAACACATTCAATTCTACCGTCATGTTGCCATAAGACAGTTTCAACACTCCATTACGACAATTAATGATTGCGTTGGACGTAGCCAAGAAAGGACGTCCTAAGATGACAGGAATGTGACAGTCTGGGTTTTGTACAGGTTGAGTGTCTAAGACAATGAAGTCTACGGGAAAATAGAATTTGTCAACCTTGATTAAAACGTCTTCGACCACTCCACGAGGAATCTTGACAGATCGGTCTGCCAGTTGTAGAGTGATAGATGTTGGCTTCAACTCCCCAAGACCTAACTGCTCATAAACAGAATATGGAAGTAGGTTAACACTTACACCTAGGTCTAATAACGCTTTATTGACCGTGTGTTCTCCTATAGTGCAAGAAATTGTTGGACATCCTGGATCCCTAAACTTGGGTGGAGTTTTGTTCAGAATGATGGAACTCACCTGTTCAGCTAAGAAAGCACGTTTTTGCACATTGAGCTTGCGCTTTTGAGTACACAAGTCTTTGAGGAATTTGGCATAAGCAGGGATTTGCTTGATTGCTTCAAGAAAAGGAATGTTGATGTTGACTCTCTTGAACAGATCTAACATCTCATTGTAATGGGTACTTTTCTGTTGATAGATCAATCTTTGAGGAAATGGGGCGACAGGAGCATGAGTTGGTAAAGGGACATTCACAGCAGTAGAATTGTCAGATTTTCCAACTTGCTCAGGCTCATTGGTTTTCTGGGGTGGTGTAGGCAATGATACGTTTGGCTCAGATTCATTTGATTGTGGTATGCCTACATTGTTCTCAACAATCTTACCACTTCGAAGAGTGGTGATGGAATGGACTTGATCGGGTGAGGTTTCATTGCAATATGATGTGCCTGCTTGAAATATCCTCTTTGGATTTTGTTGGGGTTGGCTAGGAAGTGTACCCTTTTCTCTCTCGCTCATGGAATCGCAGAGTTGACCCATCTTTTGATCAAGATTTTTCTTACCTTGCACCAGACTCTGGACCATCTCCTCTAGGGCGGATAATCTCTTGTCGGTATTGTGTTGAGGATATGATTGTTGTTGAGAGTTTGATTGTTGTTGAGGGTTCCTAGGATATTGATAACCTTGATTGTTCTGAGATCCCTGATTGTTTTGATAGCTCTGATTGGGTTGAGATGGTCCTCCCTGAGTGGGGCCTTTGGACCATGAAAAGTTGGGGTGGTTCCTCCATCCTGGATTGTAGGTCTGTGAATAAGGGTTATGCTCTGGTTTTTGAAACATGGCATGTGCATGTTCAAGCCTAGATTCCTGGACTGCAAGCAAATCGGGACAATTTTGGAATTGATGGTTGGGATCGTTACAAGCGGCACATACAGACGAAGCGACATGTTCTCGGAGAGTAGTGGTGGAAGGTTTTGAATTTTTATGTAGTTCTAACTCTTCTAATCTCCTAACTATTGATGCCATGTTTGCTTTTCCCTCGAAATATGCTTCAATCCTAAAAGCCTTCGCTTCGGATGTAGTCTTTCTGGGTTCACGGATGGATTCCCACTGTTGCGTCTTTTCAGCTACTTCAATCAAGAAGTCCCAAGACGCATCAGCAGTTTTGTCTACGAATAGACCATTACACATCGACTCAACCGTTGTTCGGGTGGACACATCTAGACCTTCATACAAAATTTGCACAAGTCTCCATTTTTCAAAACCATGATGGGGACATTGGAGCAATAATTCATTGAATCTCTCCAAGTATCTAGCTAAGGTCTCACCCTCTAATTGCACAAAGCTATTCAGACTTTGACGAATTGTCGCAGTCTTGTGATTCGGGAAAAACTTTTTGAAAAACTCCTTTATGAGGTCATCCCATGTCATGATGGATTGAGGCTGTAAAGCATAAAGCCATGCCTTTGCCTTATCTTTCAGGGAGAAAGGAAAGAGCCTTAACTTTAGGGTTTCGTCGGACATTTGAGTGAAACGCAAAGTTCCACAAATTTCCTCGAATTCTCTCACGTGGTGGTACGGGTTTTCATTCTCAACACCTCTAAAAATAGGAAGCATCTGTATTGTGCTCGATTTCAACTCATAATGGCCATTATCCTCGGGTAGCACAATACAAGAAGGTTGACTGGCTCTAGTTGGGTACATATAATCCTTGAGGGTACGGGGTTCTCCCATTGTTTCGGTTTGATCTGGGCTGTCTACCTCAGAACTCAGAATTTCGATAGGTTCTTCTTGATTAATTCTAACAAGTCTGTTTGTTTGGTCTCTATAGGTCACAATCATGTCCTTGTAGGTACCTCAACTAACATGTTGGTCAGACAGAGCAATCGGAAACAATTTGGCCCACAAGGGTTACGAAGATTTGGTTTTGAATGGGTGTTGGACTAACAAGGGATTTTGGTTTTTGGTTTGAAATTGGGCTTTGGAAAATTTTTTGAACTAAACCTAGCATAAATTAGCACAACCCATAAAAGAAAAAAAAACAATAATAATAATTACAATCCCATAAAAGAAAAATAAAAGAAAATAAAAGAAAAAGAAAATAAAAATAAAAATAATTATTACAAGCCCAAATTAAAAATAAATTAATTATTACATACCCAAATTGAATATTTAATGGGGCCCAAGTGGGTTACTCATGGTTTAGGCTTACTTGGTTAAGGAGGGAAGCCCAGTTAGGCTTTTGTTCCCTTTTAGTTGCACAGCCCAGTTGGGCTTTGGGATCGTCCTTAGCAGCTTCGCGCTCAAGCCCAGCAACAACAGGTGGAACAGAGCCCAGCAGCAGCAGCAACGAAGCCCAGCTCACAGAAGACCACGAGCCCAGCAACAAAAGAAGGCAGCCCAGTTCAGTGGAAGTTGGTGAAGCCCAGTTCAGAGAAGTACAAGCCCACCAGTAGAAGGCAGAGCCCAGCAGCTTCAGTTGGCAGCCCAGTTGCTTTGGCTTGGCAGCAGCAGGCTTGGTTCACCAGCTCCAGCAACAGCAGCAGCAGCAGCAACTCAGTGGCACCTGCAAGTGAACAAGAGTGCAATGATCTCAGGAGACAGCTTCAAGCACAGCAAGGCCACAACAGCTTCAAGCAAAACAAGGCCACAGAACAGCAATGAAAACTTCAAAAATATGGCAGCCAGCTCCCCGGCAGCGGCGCCAAAAACTTGGTGTGGAAATGGGGTTGCACACAAAACTTGCAAGTATACAAGGCCAAGTTTTATAGTATAGGGATGAGTAGGGGTTAGTCCACAGGGAGTGGGAGCATACAAGAAGTTTTCCTAAGCTAGCAATGGAGACAAGGCACTATGGCAGTGAGCAGTGATGGATGAAGGCAGTGAATAGCACTAAAACAGTTAGCAAAGCAAAGCAATTAACACAAGATGGCAGCACAGCAAAGATTAAATGGCAGAGGATATAAAATAACAATAGCAGGGAACCAAGGCTGTAAGCCAAGGGCAGGGGGAGTTTGTGCGCTGATTTCAGTGCACAACAACTTCAAAATGCAAGAAAAACAGTGAAGGAAGGTAAATTTAGCAGGGAACAAAATAGAACTGAAATTAAGTGACTGTAAAAGGGATTGTGGCTAAGCTAAGGGCTTAGAATCCACCTTTGTGTCCTATCCAAGCAGTGTGATCCTAGGTTGAGTTGAAAATCCTATGCATACATCTAGAATGGGAGGAAAACTAATTTTCTCACTAGTTTGCCCCTAGCATTGACTGTCTTTTGACAGAACAATCAATCACAGGCACTATGAGCATTAATATCTTCCCAATGCTCAATCAAAACATACATCAGGATAACTATCCTAGCAATTCACCATTTGACAGTGCACTAGGCTTCATCTGAGCCTCAGCCTAATGCAGTTTAGCTCATGCTAAACTTGTGAACAACAATAAACATCATACAGGATAATTCAAACAACACACACATAACGTTCAAAATAATCAACTGTGATAAAGGGACTGAATTTGAAATTGTAATTAAAATTTCGTCAAATGTCTACTGGCTAGTCCAGAGATCATCCCCTCCCCCCCCCCCCCCCCCCCCACACACACACTCACACACACACACACATCCCCTATTTATACATATAAGAAAAATCCCCAAAAATCAGTGAAGTTAGGGTGTACCCAAAAATCCAAAATTCACTCACCTAACACACTGATAACAACCCAATCAACCAACCCATGCTTCAATTAGACGTACAATTGATTTCCCCCCAAAAGTTCCCAAATCAGAAAAATTAGGGTTTTAGAAATTAAAATTAGAAATTTACCTAATCTCTGACTCCAATCAAACTTCGACCCATGCTTAGAATTAGTCTTCTCTTGCTTCCCATACCGTTAATTTTCCTCTAGATCGACCTAATTTACCTATTTCACACTTTAGGGTTTCGGTTGAAAATGTGTGAAATAAGTAAAGTAGAGGGACTAGGGAGAAGGGAACAATGATGGGTTATCATTGTTTGACGCTGTGGTGATTATGGTGGTGATGGCGGAGCAGTTGGGAGAGCAGGTGGAGGAGCAGGTGGTGGAGATGGTGGTGGTATGGCGTCTGTAGAGGAATGGAGAAGATGGAGTCGATGGTTTTGGGAAGAAAGGTGCGTTTGGTTGGGTATAGGGTGTTCGATACTTGGGTGTTAGGCGGGTTCAGCGAGGTTTGATGATCTGCGACATGGAGCGATGGATGGGAAGATGGTAGGTGGATCCAACGGCGATACGGAGGTAAGCGTGGAGGGACCGTCGGATGAAGGGATGTAGCAAAACGGACGACCCAAGATGGAGATGGGCGTTGCGATGTAAAGCGGGGGCTTCGGAGTTTGATGTGCGATGATGGAGCGACCGTAGGATGCTGAAATGCTTCGATCTGACGGCTGAAATCCGAGACGGGCTTGGATATAGAAAATGGGTTTGGGTAAGGGTTTTGGGCCTTGGGTATGCCAAGCCCATATCTTCTTTAAGAACAATTCTTCCTCTTCAAGCCCACTTCTAGCCTTTTGGTCTTGTGCACGACATTCTTCGCGGCTTCCTTGTGTAACTCCTCCCGACTTTTCATTACTTTTCTTCTCTTTTCGCTCCGCAATTCATCCAAACTTTATTTACAACCTAAAAATGCAAAATTAATTAATAAAAATATTTATTCTTGAAAACAAAGAAAATACAGAATATGGGATAAAATGTAGAATTAATGCACAAAAGATGAGTTAAATGCCAAGAAAAATATATAGAAATATGCACTTTTTAGCACTCATCATCCAGCATGATACTTCCAGGTGCGATCCAGGAGATACCAGCGGGTGGAGCACTTCCTAAACCGGACCTTGTTACTATGGAAGATATACAGGGAGAAAGCGATGAAGAGATACATGTACGAGCGGTAGTTGCTAAGCCTATCGTACAAGGAGCAGGAGCATCTCAAAGGAAAGAAGAAGCGCTTAAAGAGAAAGCCGCGGTTGAGACATACGAACAAGAAATTTCTGCAATGCAAGAAGAGCTAGATGCTTCCATCAAGAAGCAGCAGGAGCTACACGAACGCCTTAAGCGAGCAAGGGGACAGAGCATGGTAACCACGAAAGTAACCAATGCAAAGGGTACCGTCCCGGGAATGACAGAAGACGCGATTACAAAATACTTAGAGGCCAACTATCGAGTAACAAAACATGATGCTTATGATTCATTGGAACCCCCGTATTCTGTAGAGTTCGCTGACTACTCATACCCTGAAGATTATACATCACCAAAGTTTAAAACATATGGAGGAAAAGGAAACGCGCCGGAGCATGTCAGTCGTTTTATTTCAGCAATGAACGCGTACGCTCAGGATGAAAGTCTTTGTATGCGCGAATTCCCGAAATCACTTACGGATAATGCTTTTACCTGGTATGATAACTTGAAGCCATGTAGTATTAGTTCGTGGACTGCTATGGTGCAACTCTTTTTGAAAAAGTTCTACTCCGCGCAAAGAAGAGTTACGACGATAGATTTGAGAAGATGTACCCAGCGAGTGGGAGAAGAGATTGGGAAGTTTATCACCCGCTTCCGAGACTTCACACTAGAATGTCATGAGGACATCCCAGAAGAGCGATTAGTCGAAATTTGCATCCGAGGAATGGACGCTACCTTCCGGTTAAATTTAACAAATTTCAAATTCCAAACTTTTGTTGAAGTCGAGGAGGCTGCAGCCCGGATTTCAGATTGTGCGGATGCTATGCATACTGGAGCAGGTGGTCATCCTTGGCAATTTCATTCTGTCAATGCTGCTTCCGCGTCAACTTTCAACGATCAAGGGAACGGTAAAGGAAAGCGAGGAGCTTCCTCCAATTCTTACCGCGAAGGACAATTTTGAAGAAGATGAGGAAGAACAGACGAAGGGAGGTCCAATCCGCCGCCCCCTTTACCCTGCATCAAGGAACAAATAGTGGGACTTCTCGAGCAATGGGTGGCAAATAAAGAAGAAACTTTACCGCCTGTACACACAGAACCTACGGTGGCGGATGAGACGCATGAGCGATACTTCCATTACCATAGAAGAATCCATCACCCGACCACAAATTGTTTTTCTTTACGATATGTCGTACAAAGAAAGCGTGCTAGAGGAGAATTAGAGATAGGAGAGCAAAGCATTAAGAACAATCCGCTTCCCCATCATCAAGTATGATGATTTCACACGAGCCTACAAACGAAGGAGTCTAGAGACCTTGGGAAGATCCGGAGGAAAAAGAAGCATGTGAAGCTTCTGAAGCGGTCGTTTTTTCGGATACTAATTGAGTAGCTAGTAAATTTTCTCAGACTGTATTAACCTAGCAATTCTTTGACTCCCTGGGTTTCAGCGAGGATCGGATTCGCGAAGCATCTAAAGCTATCACTGCAATAGCATCCGGAAAGGCATATAATCTGTTATCGAAGGAAGCTATCACCTTTACGGACGAAGATATATGTTATCCAGGAGAGCACCTCCGACCCCTATACTTAACTGCTTTTATTAACAAGCAACCTCTTAAGCGAGCCTTCATCGATGGAGGAGCTTCTCTAAATCTAATCTCATTGCACACATTCGAATCTTTGGGAGTGTCAAGAGCACCAATCAAGATGCGATCAAGAACTGTGAGAGGATTTGGAGGACAGACGCAGACAACGATCGGGATAGTACACCTAATGATGAAGATCGGACCGACCAGAGCTATCACTCCTTTTTACGTATTAGAAGACGACACAACTTTCCACGTACTGCTAGGACGAGGATGCTTATTGAATCACAAGGTAGTTGCATCGACTTACCACCAATGTGTCAAAACTAACATTGGGTGGAAGCAATTTCGGATTCCGGCTACAGGCAACCCGTTCGCACCAGAGGAAGCTTACACGGCGGACGCTGTCTTTTACACGCAGCCAATTAAGGATCAGAAAGAGCATCCAGAGCATCTGACACCGTTGCCACAATGGGAGGAATTTCAACCGGAAGCACAAGCAAAAGGGAAATGTAAATCGGTATTTAGCCCTTCACGGATGGGACCTGCCATAGGGAATAAGAGAAATATGGTTGAGACAAAGAATATGCAATTCAAGCGTTTCTCACGACCTGAGGGCGGACATGTCTATCGCTTATAACAATTAGCCGGGGAAGCTTCCAGTTCTAAATATGATTGTGTTATGTCATCAATAGATGAAGAAATGATGGAAGCGACCCCAATACTTGAAGAATCACCATGTGAAGAGAAATCTCCCGCCTCGGAAGAAGAGATAGTCTGCCCAAAGAAAAGGAGAAGGTTGACCCGACACTTGATACACTAGAAGAAGTGAACCTCAGCTCGGAGGACGAACCTCGTCGCGTACGCATTAGCAAACACCTTGAAAAGGAAGAGAAGTCACGAATGATCAAATTACTTCGAGAATATCGAGATGTATTTGCCTTCACATACGATGAGATGCCTGGACTCGACAGCATCTTGATAGCGCATAATCTTAATGTGTCGCCCGAGTATAAGCCAATTAAGCAACGAAGCCGCAATTTTCCGGAGAAGATAGAACTGATGATCAAAGAAGAAGTGGAGAAACTGCTAAAAGCAGAGTTCATCAAACCGATCCAACATCCGGAATGGTTAGCTAATATCGTGCCTGTGGAAAAGAAGAATGGAAAAGTCCGTTGTTGTGTCGACTATCGAGACTTGAATCGAGCATGCCCTAAGGATGATTTTCTAGTACCAAATATAGATGTAATGGTGAACAACACATGCGGGTATGGTATGTTCTCTTTCATGGACGGATTCAGCGGATACAACCAAGAAAAGATGTCTACAGAAGACGCGCACAAAACGGCGTTCCAAACTCCGTATGGAAACTTCTATTATGCAGTAATGCCATTTTGTCTAAAGAATGCGGGGACCACTTACCAACTGGCAATGATGGCGATTTTTCATGACATGATGCATCAGATCATGGAAGTTTACATAGATGATGTGGTGGTTAAGTCTCGAGCTCGAGAAGACCATCTTGATCACTTGAGACGCGTCTTCAATAGATGTAGGAAGTACCGTTTAAAGATGAACCCTCTCAAATGCGCTTTTGGAGTTACCTCCGGGAAATTCTTGGGATTTGTTGTTACAAACGAAGGAATACAGATCGATCCGGATAAAGTCGAAGCAATAACTACTATGAGGGCACCCGTGAACGTAAAAGAGTTACAAACTTTCACATGGAGAGTTTCTTATGTCCGGAGATTCATCACTGGGCTGGCACAGTTTCTCTCAACATTTACACCACTATTAAGGAAGAATAAACAGTTTGAATGGGGAGAAGATCAAGAGTGGCCTTTCAGAAATTAAAAGAATGCTTGGTTAGCACGAAGGTCCTACGACCTCCCGTCAAGGGTGAACCCCTGTATTTATACACAACGTTCACCAACGTGGCGATTGGGGCACTTTTGGCTCAGGATCTCGACAATGATCAGTTATGTCCGATTCACTATATCAGCAGAGGCTTTAGGGATGCAGAGTTCAGGTACTCGAGAGCGGAACATGCGTGTCTGGCGCTCGTGTACGCTACACATAAACTAAGATCCTACCTGCTCGCCCACGAAACCATAGTAATAGCAACCGCTAATCCAATCGCTTACCTAGACACAAAGCCTGTATTGTCCGGAAGAACAACTCGCCGGTTACTTCAACTGTTTGAATTCGAATTGAAATACCAACAGTCTAAAGGAGTGCGCGGGCAAGCATTTGCGGATCTGCTGGCTGCGTTCCCAGGAATGGATATGACAGAGATAAGTGATGAAATACCTGGGGAAGTCGCGAAAGTTGAAGAGGAAGAATGATGGACGATGTTTTTTGATGGATCGTCATATGGCTCCTACGGAGGAGCATGGATAGTTTTTGAAACACCAAAGAAAGAACTAATGTCGTTTGCTTTCAAGCTAGACTTCAAATGCAGCAATAATTTTGCGGAATATGAAGCGTTAATTATCGGATTAAGGATGGCAGAAGAGCTCAACCTAGGGGCTATAGATGTCAAAGGGGATTCCAAGATGGTCACAAATCAGATATCCGACGACTTTCAGGTAAAAGAAGCACATCTAGCACCCTATCGAGCGGAATCTCAAGAACTAATAGCAAGAAGAGGGAGCACTATATTCGAGGATACTGGAAGATCAACCAATAAGCATGCGGATGCCCTGGCCACATTGGTAGCAAAGCTACCTTTGAATGAAGCCGATGAAGGAACCATAGTGGTGAAAATAAGAGCGTTGTCTAGTACATGGAAAGAGGACGCGGCGTTTGAACTGAAGGATGATTGGAGGACAGCATACCTCGAAGACTTGACTAAAATAGCGGATGAGCAGTTACTTCCTACCAAAGTGCTAAAACAATTCGTTGTGGTCCGAGGGGCATTATACTTCCGAACATCCGGAGGGGAATTGTCACGATGTGTAGGAAAAACAAAAGCACAGGAACTATTAAATCGCGTCCATGAAGAGTCATGCGGACAAACATGAGGAGTTCCGTTATATCATAGATTGCAAAGGATGGGTGTGTACTGGCCAAATATGGCAGTCCAAGCCGCAATGATCCAAGATAAATGTGAAGACTGTCAGGCGCCCCCACAACAAACGGAAGTATGCAGTGCATAGATAGAGGACTGTAGACAACCATACATTGATTATCTCCAGCACGAGCGATTGCCTCTTAACAGACAAGATGCACTGAAGATCCAAAAGAAATCCGAGCGATTCTTCCTGAGCGAAGGCATACTCTATAGGAAGAGCTTCGGCTATAGAATATTACGTTGATTATCACAAGAAGAAGCAGAAGTGTCCATGGCCATGAATCACAACGCTGAACATCAAGGCATGAGAAAACTCTTCCTGCAATTACATGCAGGAGGGTATTACTGGCCCACGATGGAATTCGACACTGCCGAACACGTAAATAAGTGTCAGCAATGCCAAAGCCATGGATCGTTGATCCATGCCCCGAACACTTGGCTGCACAGTGTCGTCACCCCATGGCCTTTCCATAGTTGGGGACTTGATATTATTGGACCAATAAACCCGACTTCATCCAGACTCCACAAGTATATCATCACCGCAACTGAATACTCTACCAAGTGGGTTGAGGCTATTCCGCTCCGAGATTACTCAGGTGCTACAATCGCCGCGTTCATCAAAGAATGCTTCATTTGTTGATTTGGGGCACCTATGATCATACACTCGGACAATGGTACCTCCTTTGTTAATCAAACTGTCATAGATTTGTTGGACCAGTACGGAATCAAGTTTCACACCTTAACTGTCTATTACCCTCAGGGGAACGGACAGGCTGAGGCAACCAACAAGACACTATTAAGGATACTGAGCCGGAAGGTATATGACCATCACAGAAGCTGGCAGGAGCAGCCACCCCTTGCACTTTGGGCATATCGCAATTCCAAGAGAAGCTCCACTGGTGCATCCCCCTATTCACTGGTGTACGGGGAGGACGCGATATTACCAGCAGAAATCGCTATAACATCTGCACGTGTGGCTATGGCTAGCCTTACCACCCTGGATGAAGTCAGTCGATTCGCTCACTTAGATACCTTGGAAGAACGGCGAGCTAAAGATGAACGTTTTGCGGACAAGTATAGGCAACGAACAACAAGATATTATAATCAAAAGGTGAAAGAGCGAGTCTTTAGTGTAAATGAGGTGGTAATGAAAATCGCGCCACACGTCCAGCGTAATGAGAAAGCAGGCAAGTTTGCAGCCAACTGGCAAGGTCCTTATATGATCAGCGAGGCAGCAGAAAGCGGATATTACTATCTGAAGCAGATGAATGGCTCCCGCATTAATACTCCTATCAATGGTAAATGACTTAAAACTTATTATGCATAAGTAAGTTAATGTATTTCGGACGGCTAAAACAAAATAATAATAAATAATACCTACTTTATAATTATCCTTCGAGTCATGATAAACCCTTGCGTATGACCTAATAAGGCGTACTAATATCCCAAGAAAGGGCTAAGCTCCGTGTATGGCTTAGATGAAATACACTAATAATCCAAGAAATGACCAGGCTCAGTGCATGGCTTAAATGAAGTGCACTAAGCTCCGTGCATGGCTCAGATGAAGTGCACCAATAGTCCAAGAAAGGACTAGGCTCAGTGCGTGGCTTAGATGAAGTGCATTAATAGTCCAAGAAAGGAATAGGCTACGTGCATGGCTTAGATGAAGTGCACTAATAGTCCAAGAAAGGACTAGGCTCCGTGCATGGCTTAGATGAAGTGCACTAATAGTCCAAGAAAGGACTAGGCTCCGTGCATGGCTTAGATGAAGTGCACTAACAATCCAAGAAAGGGTTAAGCTCCGTGCATGGCTCAATGAAGTGCACCCACGGTTCAAGAAAGGACTAGCACACAATCGAACACACCAATGGACCGAGAAAGGTCTAAACCTCACGCTCGGTCCGACGAATCATGCTAATAAACTCTAGAGAATGATTGTCTTCGTGTAAAGACTACTCAAAAGAGAATTATAAATGATTCAGAGAACAAGATAATCTAAAGGGAACACGCATGTAACACATGGAAAGCAACACAAACAACATATCTATAAACATTCGACACAACGGGGAGAACAAGCAAACCAATACATTCTGTGGTAGATTCCACTGGAACAAAATAAATGATGATAAAACCGAGCTAGCGCGCCTCATTTGGCCGCGGGAAATGACCAAATCCCCTTCCTGAGATTCCATCCGGCAGTGAGCCTTAACAAATGCTTCAGAAGCCTTATCTGCAGCCATCACGTTCTCTATTGAAGGACTGATCTGGCTAGCAGTCATGCGATCCGCATAAAGATCCATAGCATGGAAATATTGCACTTGACTAACTGCAAATAATTCCTCACATTCACGAACAAGCCGGGCATTCCCAGTGACAATAGCTTGTAACAATCCAATCTTTTTCTCTCTTAGAGACAAGCATAAAACACTGATCGACTCTTCCATTAAATAACACAGGAGTAGGATACTTAAACCATATATATATACACAAATAGGGAGAGAACTCTTGCCTAAAAAAAAAAGTTTAAAAAAAAATTAAGTTGATTCAGCGGCAATTAGCATGCGACAATGAGCGATTTCTTGGTCCACATCTTGTATCATCACAAGCGCCTCTTCACTCTAAGTAGTAGCTGCAGCTAAAGCTACCCGTAAATCTCCTAGCACTTGATCTACCTCATACAAAATCTTTTCGGATGCGGTACCCTGATGGGCCTTGGTAAAAATCTCCTCTTGCTCCTCCAATGCTTTGCGTGCATGTCCTTGCACAACTAACCTATGGGCCCGTAAAGCTCTCAACTCACCCTTTAACACCAACAACCATGCCAATTCAACTGGCTTGAGTTCGGGATGCATCAGGGCACGTATCATACATAAGGATAAGGCATAACCATGCATACGACGAATAGGTAGATGAGAAGCGGACACGCCATAATCCGCAGTGACTTGATCAATGTCCAAAATAGTAAGATTTATCTTTCGCAATAATTCATCAGACGCGTGACGAGCGGAGACAACATCATCTAAAGCACTCTGGATTTCAAAAGAGACTGGTCCGGACGAACGAGTCTCCCGATCTCCTAGAAATATCTCATACTGCTTATCAAACCGAGCGCGTGCTTCTGCACGACCCGCCAGCCTCCTCTCCCTAATCAGCTCTACCTCAGCTCTCACCAGACGTAAGCGATCTAGTTCAGATCCCCGCTTAAAAGAGTATACTAACGCTGGCACGGAAACTAAAGCTAGCACATAACCATGTAAGCGTTCATCCATATAGAATTTGATAAGCACACACAATGAGCAAAATAGAGAATGAGACATCATACCAACACTAAGAGCTTATTTATAGGAAATATATTCACGAATGCATTTATTACCACTTCATAACTACCTTCATAATTACAAAAAATAATAATCACGGTAGCACATTCAACGCCAATCGAATTTCAGCTAGAGATTCCTCAATAGACCTAATACTGTGATTCGCCTCATGCGTTGTTCACGATAATAACCACGATGCTCAAGAAGAGTTAAATCAGGGAGACTTCCCTCACTTCGAATCCTCTTCACAAGATGATCCGCAGCAGATAGTTGTTCATGCCAACCTGCATTGTCGACCTCAAAATTATCTCGAGCAAGACACATCATGCGGAGGAGACGACTCAGATATTCCATCTCAAGAACCAATCTAACGCGACCAGCCATAGACCAAATGAATGAAAAGAGAAAGAAACTTAAACAATGTCTGGGTGATTAACCAAAACAAAATTCTCACATATATATATATATATATAATCCAAATAACACGATAATCAAGGTAGCATTTATTCCAAAAAAAAAAACCCATAAGGATTCCTTAAGATAATGAAGGGAGGCCCGACTACAAGAGAACGACAATAGAAAATGTCTTCATCAACATATTGCATCATTAATTGTACTTCCCCATACTGTGTAGTAGAGTCAGTAAAAGCACTCCCACCTCCTCTAACACTTGATGAACCTTATGCATAACCTCATTAGAAGCACATGCTTTTCGATCCATGCCTAATGTCTCCGTATGTTCATCATAAGCCTTCCGGGTCTTATCCAAAGCAATTAGGCGATGAGTCTGCAGCATACCAACTTCATCCTTCAAAATTAGTAAACGTGCTAACTCTGCCCTCATATCAGTAGGATGGATAAGAGCAGATACATCACACAAAGTTAGAGTACATCCGCGAAGGTTCGGGCCCGCCTGCTGAGAAACAAAAGCATGACGGTCGGCTATTGCTTTCTCAATATCCGTCGTCATGATCAACGCTTCCTGGTATAAGCGCTCAGCTTTATTTCGAGCGGCTATGGTATTATCCAAAGCACGCTGAATGGATGTAGTGACACGCCCGGACATTTGTGCATCTCGAGCCATTGAATAAGTCTGATGCTGCTCATCAAAGCGCGCACGCGTAGCCGTTCTGTTTACCATCCTAGTTTCCCTAAGTATCTCCACTTCAGCTTTTACCAATAGCAAGCGAGTTAGCTCATAATCCTATTCATAAGGAACAACTAGTGTTGGTACCGGAGCTAAGGCCAAAGTATACCCATGAAGACGACGAGCCATCAGCTGCAGAAATATAGCTAGCAACCAAAGAATGAACAAATTATAGAAGGAAATATGAAGGACATCAGACGTATTCACCTCTACTTATAAGAAAACATAAGGGATACCATATTTAATACTACCCAACCATAATAATAAATGTAACTAAAGCAAACAAACAACAACACATGTCCCATGAAAGAAAAGCAAATCGTAAAATCCTCAACCTCACCAACAAAAAAAGAAGAAGAAGGTTTCAGGAGTCATCATTAAAAAATATCTAGAGCTACCAACTCGGCCTTCTTCCTGGTCAAATGCCTATTGACTTCCTCAGCAGCATCACGAGCGGTTTTCAACTCCTGGGTAGTACGACCCACATCCACCATAAACTGATCATAAAAAACCTTCTTTGCATTTGCGAAGTCGAGCAGCTGACGGTACTCCCGTTCCAACTCTTCAATCTCACGAGGCAGAGTGATCCGCGCACTAGGGATAACCTTTGCTGAGTCCAACAATTCCTTGAGCCATTTGATGGGGAAGCGAAGAGCCATCAGGGTCTGAATGTTAGCGTTCCACTTCATCAAAACATCCGGATCAATTGGAGTTTCCTCCGCCAAAGAAATCCCTTCCGCTATGTCAAGGAAGTCCTCGGTAGCCACGATCAATGAATTGACAGGCATTTCTTCATGAATGCACATATGACCAAACTTCTCCACTATGCGACGATAGGTAGCTGCTTTAGCAGAAAGAACCCAAAAGCCGTGTACTAGAACGTAACGGTTATCCACACCAGCCTCCGCCGAAGACATGACACGCAGGTATTGAAATTTGGGATCCTCCGGAACAACCATCAATTCAACATCCGCGTTCACGCCCTGAGAAACTTTAGAAGTTGATTTCTGACGCTTGCCATTAGCGCTGCCAGATTCATTTCCTTTAACAGGCTGATTCGAACCGCTTCCCTTCCCGTGGGCGCCGTCGCGTTTTCCCATATTCTAAAAGGAGAAAGAAGACGGATATTAAGGAAATCAATTATAGGAAAGATACCTTGGCATAATAAGAGAAGTTCAAAATACACGCATACCGAATCGGAAGGAAGAGGGGAACTAACAGGAGAATGAAATGATTGATGAGAAGAAGAAGACGAACTTGACACAGCCGGTTCTGAATGACCTAAGGGGCAAGAGAAATCGAAAGCAGAGAGAAAAATAAAATAGTCATTCGAAATGAGGGAAGTAGACATACATATATAGGTTGCCAAATGTATTAAATAAGTTGCAACGAAAACATTTTAACCGACACGTGTCGGCATGACAAAGTTAAATAATCATGAACACAGTACACTCACGGGATTTAGAAGGGGGAGAAATCTGATGTTGGGCACCACTTTTAAGATCAATACCCTCTTGAGAATAATCATTGATAGAACGATCCGATTCTGATTCATCCCCATCACCTAACATGTCGGAAGAAGTGTGGAAAGGGTGATTGGGATCTTTAATCGTCCGAACAATTAAAGGACGAGTAGAGTGAAGAGTCATACGGGGAGAAATTACTTCAAGACTGCTCTGGATAACGGCTCGACCAAGTTGATGCTCCACATGTTCAATAAAAGTACTGGCAGATGACGACCCCACTTTTGGAGCCTGCGGATAAAATGGAGGAGAAACATTAGCGGTCCGGAAAGAAGGCAATCGCGGATTGGGTAATATACCAGCATCTCGTCTCATCTTCTTAGCAAGTCGATCGTCCCTCCACTCCTCAATAGGAAGGTTAATATATTCTTCAAACATGAGGCCTCTAGGTTTGCAGTCGATAGGCGAAGAATTCTAGAAATGTGGGACGAACCAAAATAACTAAGCAAGAGACTTGATAAAAAATAACACAAAGAGAGTAAGGGAATACCTTAGCAGGAGGAGGAGATGCAGTCGAAGGAATTTTCAAAGGCTTCATAGGAGGAACACGCCTCCTTTCCTTGGAATTGGACGGAGGAAGAACACTACCTTTCCCATCCCCTTGAGAAAGCTCGTTACCTGGAGGGGGGTCCCAGTTGGTAGAACAAAAGAGGAGACCTTTTTTGCTGGAAGAAAGCTTATACTTCTTAGCAACCTCAACATTCAATTTCACACGACCTGAGGCGTGCATCTCCCTGAAATCCTTCTCGGTCAAAGGGCGGGGAGCATAAGGATCCTTGATGAGTAGGTTAACCACATTCCGACTAACGCTATTGCGGTACCCAAGCCACTCCCTGGTAACATGAACTTTGCCGCGGGGTTGAGGATAACTAAGATCAAAAAAGGATTGACGATCGCTCATTCGAAGCCCACTTTTGAAAACAAAGCGATCAAAGATTTTCCGGACCTCTCTATCTTCGTCCATCGAAGAAGGAAGGAAAAAATCAAAAGGAACTCCCTGATCAAAGCCTAGCTGTCGCGCAACACGAACAATGTTGTACGACTCGGAAGAAAATTTCCTACCATAAAATCCAGGAAGACGCCCAGGTAAAATAGAGACGAGCATGTCAAATTCGTCCGTCGAAGGCATCTCCGCTGAAGAAATCCTTCGCGGGGTTTGGCTAGCAAAATCGTAATGGATAGAACCATACGACCATCCTGATATGTGAGGGGATTAAACTCCGCACCCTTATCCATAAAGTCCTTAAGCTTCTCCTTAGGGTGATGACCTTTCTTGTGATAAAGAGCCATCCGGGGATGACACTCTGGTTTTGTCACCAAAACACTTGGAACCATCCTTTCGAACGACTTCCTCTTGCTGAGAGAGGGACAAGGGATTAAAATGAGAAGGCCTATACTTAGGGAAGCGCTCCCAAGTCCATGCCTGAATGAAATTGGCATGAAAGAAAGTTTCAATCGTGTGGGATCCATCCACGCGACGAATTTCGCGAACCAGCAAGTCTAGATGATGATACAAACCACCCAGAAACATAGGGGCAAGTGGAAAAGATACACCACGAGACATCAATACCGCCATAGGGATCAGCTCGTTTTTGATAGTATCCCGGGGACAATACTCAAAGACATCATGACAATGCCAAAAGAGTATATGCAGCCAATTACGCCCTGTCCGTCTCCCCCCCCCTTCGAGGAGGAACACCCTTGCCAGGACCAGATTTCAAAGGAGCCCAGTACTTGATCCAACATGCAAAAGAAGCTCGACGTTGTCCAGACTTTTGCTTTTGACCGCCTTTCACCTCCTTTACATCATCAGTCCCTTCAGCAGGAGGAGGCTTTTGCCGAGCGGCTTTCATGGAAGACGCCATGAGTTTCGAGAAAGATGAAACGTGTGCAGGGGAATCATGAGGGTTTGACGCGGTAGCTTTATTTTTCCCTTTATCTGCTGGAGTGCTTACTCAATCCGGGGTTTCAACTTTGAGCTCGCCAGGTAATTGAAAAGACATGGACTTCGTCTTAGCCTTGAGTAAGCGGTCCTGAATCTTCTTGTCCTCGTCACCCAGAGATTTATAAAGACAGCAACTGTCATAGACTACAGAACCATGAACAGGAAAACCAGTAAGTGCCACTACATCCTCTAAGACCGGGGTCGCTTCACCCCAAGAAAACAAAAATGTATGAGGATCGATTCCCCAGCGCGCGCACAACCGATTTTTGCTGTCATAATCCCGCCGGACATCCCTAAACTTGGAAGACTCCAAAGCCTCTATACCCAGAGAACGAATGGTATCCGCGCTATCCGGATTCGAGCGGATGTAGTCAATACATGGCTCCTAGGAGTCATGCGATTCAGCGGACGAATGAGGGTCGATCGTAGGAAAGGTGTAGTCTCCCCTATGGACTGCCAAGCGAGGGGAGTCTTCGAAAGAATGAACAGTGGGTGAGTCGTCCTGAGGGCGAATAATCCATTCCACAGACCCGGACGGAGGAAACTGATGAGGATTAATCATGCGCGCGACCCAAACATCGTCGGCGGGGAAAAGAGTAGCGTCATCATCCCCAGTGGGGGGTCGGATTTTATCTTTGAGACTGGGATTGTGTACAAATTCTTCTAATGTGTATGACTCAATCCTAGGAGGAGAGTCACGGGCGGGTGATCCGTCGGACATGATGAAAGGAAGGAACAAGAGAGAGAAAGAGAGATGGTAAAAGATGAAGATTCTGAGGCGAGGTCTCCTCTATTTATAAGAAGGTAAAAGGAGGAGCAGTTACTGAATAGATCAGTAACCGACGTCTCCCAAGAGTCATGAACTTAAACCGCCCAATAACTTCCCTTCGCCATCGTAACACACACGTGTGACTGTTGACATGGTCTTTGACCAGTCAAACAGTCAGGGGACTAATGTTGATGCATGAAAATGATTAATCATACAAGTAGCCTCCCTTTAACCTACCAAGGTTCCCCCTTGTAGGAATAAAAGGGACTTGGGGACTAGGCCTAACCCACTAAGATGGGAAGTCCTAGTCCACATAAGAACATACTAAGGAAGTTGGGCTTTGGCCTAAAAAGGAAGCCCTTTAGGGTTTGATATTAACTTAAGGAGAGGGAAATGGTAGTTTAGTAATATGTTAATCTTATGGGTGTTTATCCATAAGAGAGATATTATAAAAGGGAAAGAAGGTACACTTCTTGGGGGCATCATTAATTCCCCATTACTTCCATAAACCTATTCTCTCCTCGGGAGTACTTTCTGTGATTAGGGATAGTTCCTCCTTCCTACGTTTTACCCCTCAACATGTATCTTTATATGTTTTGCCATGGAGTGAGAAACATGATTTGCAGATAAATAGATAACACTGGTGTTATCACAATAGAGAGTAATAGGCCTCTTAAGATTAATATGCAACTCAGTAAACAAAGAAGCAATCCATTCTAACTAAGATGTCGCAATTGACAAACATTTATACTCAGCTTCTGCAGTAGATCTTGACACAATTGGCTGCTTTTTGCTAGACCAAGAGACTAAAGAATTTCCCATAAAAATTGCATATCCACAAGTAGACCTTGCAGTCTCAGGACAACTACCCCAATCTGAGTCTATATAGGTTGTCAAAGATTCAAAATCTCCCTTTCTTAAAGCTAAACCACAACAAATTGTGCCTTTTAAGTACCTAAGAATCCTCTTTACCAATAACATATGTATGTCAGTAGGAGCATACATATATTGACTAACATAATTGACTGCAAAGCATATGTCAGGTCTTGTTAAATATAAATACTGCAACATGCCTACTAGTGTTCTATACTCAGTAGCATTTTGTAATAAAACACCCTCTGTAAATGGAACTCTTGGACCTTTGGCAACAGGAGTACTACAAGGTTTACACTCCAACATATGAGACTTTTCAAGCAACTCCAATGTATATTTCTTCTGAGTTAATAAAATTGCACTTTCTGATCTGACAGCTTCTATACCAAGGAAATAGTGTAGGTTTCTTAATTCCTTCATAGCAAAGTTATTACTTAAAAACTTACAAGATCAACAAGTAAAGCATCTGAATTTCCAGTTAAAATTATGCCATCCACATAAAGTAATAAGACCATCATGTTAGAGTCAGAAGTATAAACAAACATTGAAAAATCAGACACAGTTCTCACAAAACCATAGGCTATCAAAGAAGTACTAAATTTCTGAAACCAAGCTCTTGGTGCTTGTTTCAGCCATACAAGCTCTTTTTTAAGTGACAAACCCTGTTAGGAAATTCAGCACTAACAAACCCTGGAGGTTGTTGTATATACACATTCTCTTTTTAATATCCATGCAAGAATGCATTGGATACATCCAACTGCTTAATTGACCATCCTTTTGTAACAACTAATGTAAGAACTATTCTAACAGTTGTGGACTTAACCACTAGACTAAAAGTCTCTCCAAAGTCAACCCCATCTTGCTGGTTATAACCCAATGCTACCAATCTAGATTTTAACTTATCCAAAGTGCCATCTGACTTCAACTTAACTCTGTATACCCACTTACAGCCCAAGATATTCATGTGAGGTTCATGATCTACTAATTCCCATGTTCCATTTTCTAGTAAAGCCGTATTTTCTTCTCCCATAGAAACTTTCCAGCTTGGATCCTTAATAGCAGATTTGAAGCTTTTGGGTTTAGTAGGAGTATTTAGTAAAGAAGTAAAAACAGAGTTCACAGGATGTTTCACAGAATAGTGCAACATAATCAGGAAAAACTCCAGGTTTTGAGATACCTTTTTGAGATCTTATAACAATAGATTGAACATGAGATGACTCAGAAGATGGTAAAAACAAAGGAGCACCAATGGGAGAATCAGAATGAGATGAAGAATAATAATAAAACTCTGAATCAGAAAAACTACATGTCTAGAAATGTATGTTCTTTTGGTTATAGGATTGTAACATTTGTAACCATTGTGTAACGAACTATAACCAATAAAGATGCATTTAGCAGATTTTGGAGATAATTTGCCAATTCTAGAGTGAACTAAGAAAGAATAACAGACACACCCAAAAACTTTCCATAAAGAATAATCTGGAGAATTTTTAAAAAGAACCTCAAATGGAGATTTATTGTTGAGAATTGGAGTTGGAGTTCGATTAATGAGATAAGTAGCTGTTAAGAATGCATCATACCAATAGTCCTTAGGACAAGAAGCATTGAATAAAAGTGTATTTCCCATTTCAGTAATGTGTCTATGTTTTCTTTCAGCCAGACCATTCTGTTCTGGTATTTTAGGATAAGACACTCTCAAATGAATACCACAAGTCTCTAAAAAGATTTTAAAAGGACCTTTAATTAATTCACTAGCTCCATCAGTTTGAAAAGAAAGAATTTTGCTTGTAAAAAGATTTTCAGTTAAAGGTTTGAAGTGTTGAAAACAAAACACAACATCAGTTTTAAGCTGCATAAGATAAATCCAATGAAAACGACTAAAATCATAAATAAACAAAATATAGTATCTATGTCCTGCTAAAAAAGATACAGGGGCAAGACCCCACTCATCACAATGAATAAGTTCAAGTGGAGAAGAAGCATGTGAGGAGGAAGATTGAAATGGAAATTTCTTACTTTTAGCTAATTGGCAGGGATGACAAATGGACTTTGAAATATTGGATGAAAGTAGAATATTTTTATGAGTATGGAGTTGTTGTAAAATTTTATGTGAAGGATGACCTAACCTATCATACCATATGTTAGGAGAAGCAACAATAGAAGAAAAGGCATAATTTAACATAGTAGAAGAAATTGGGTACAAGTTATTTACCATTTTTCCTTTGGCTAGAATGGCATTTTTTCTAAGGCATCTGATCTCAAAACCATAAGGATCAAAGGTAATGGAGCAAACATTATCCTTTGTAAATCTACTTATTGAGAGCAAATTATGTTTCATGTCCGGAACATGTAACGCATTGTCTAGAGTAATGCTAATAGTAGGTTTATGAATTGTAGTACTACCAGTAAGAGATATAGGTAAAAACTTACCATTGCCAATTTGAACACTTTCTTTGCCCCTGTACTCGGAAGTATTTTGAAGCAAATTTCTGTCTCCTGTCATATGAGTAGTAGCTCCACTATCAGACAACCAAATAGTGTGAGAAGCAGCAAGGTCATCATTAGAAGCAGAGTTATGAGCAGTAAAACTTGCAAAAGCTTGTTGAGCATTCTCAGCATTCTGCATTGTAGGAGTAGTGTAATTGCCTGTGTTTTCAATATGTGCAAAATGAGCCTGAGAAGTATTAGATGAAGTACCATTAAGAGGATGATAACGGAAGAAACATCTTGTAGCCAAGTGCCTCTTCTTTTTGCAAATCTGACAGAATATCTGATTATAATCCGATCTTCTTTGACCATTACTAGAACTGGAGCCACTGTGATAATTGTTTCCATTGTGAGAACTTGACCCACCTTGATAAGTACTGTTCTTAAAATTGCCTCCACTTTTCTTATTGTTGTAATTTGAATTTGACCCATTTTTACCATAAAAGGCAGTGGCATTCTGATCATCAAATACATTGGTAGAACTATGTTGTCTTTCAACTAAAAATTGCTCATGAGAAAGAAATTTAGCTTTTATTTCTCCAAAAGTATAAGGCTTCTACATGTTTTGAGATGATATGAAAAAGATATCATACTCACTCCCTAATCCATTCATTACAAACATCATTAAATCCTCATCATAAACTTTTTCTCCAATAGCAGCTAAAGAATCATATATAGTTTTAATCCTCTGAAGGTAAACTACTATTGATTGATTACCCTTCTTAATCCCATGTAATTGAGAATGTAACATATTCTTTCTATCTGTGAACTGAGTCTTAAAACTGGTTTCAAGATAATCCCATATCTCCTTTGAAGTAGATAAACCAAGAATATCTCCACTAATTGTAGGTGTAAATGTAGCTTTAAGACAAGTAGAGACAAACCTATCTAGACGTTGCCAAGAAACCCATTCTGGATTTTCCTTTTCAACAACATCTACCGTAATCTTCTTTGGTGGTTCAATAATTTCACCACTTACAAAACCATACAAATCAGTAGAAAATAAAACCCCTTCAAATTGATCACGCCAGAGTAAGAAATTCGTACCATCAAGTTTCATAAAAACAAAATTTGTTATATTGGTGAAAGGTAAAGAATTACCAGTAACAGCGGAAGTCGACATTTCAACAGTTGAAATTGATGAAAAAACCTCAGAATTTGATTGTAGAACGTTGGTGTTGGTGTTGTTGCAATTCTGTGACAAATTTTTGTTGTTGTTGTTGTTGTTGATAAAGTTATTACTGTTGTAATTTCCAGTTCTTGTAGATTCCATAAACGAAACTCAAGAACCCTAAAAGAATTTTGGGGAAATTTTTTATGAAAAAGATATTACTCAGATGAGATCGAAAGCCAAAAAATTATTGAGCTTTTGATGTTGGATCGATTACCTATCTGATACTATGAGAAATCTATATTTTGGTTATCATAATTATAAGAACTTGAATCAAAGAAAATAATACCTGAAAAAAGAAAATGAATGTTATTACAATTTCTTGAAAAGATAAGATGTGTTGTATGTCTGTTTCAGGCAGCTATTTAATACACCAAGACAGTTAGACACAAATTTCTTAATCAGACACACTAACTGACTGGACTAAAGTCAATACAATTTGACTACACTTATTAAGAATTTTGTCATCCCCCTTAATTATCCTGTAAAACACGCCTTTACGGGTAACAAGATTGTCATAGATGGAGAATCCCCGATGTACACCAGGAGGATATAAACCATCATAGACATTCCATTCACCCAAATCAGAAGAAAATATATGAACTTTGAATGTTCTTGATGTATCAAGAATTGGTACACGAATAACTTTATAACTCGTAGAAATTAGTGATGATTAAAAACAACATTCTTCTCATGTGAAACCAGTTACAATCAGATATTCTTCTTTCGGTGGTGGTGGGAGTAAACACCTTTCTTTATGAGTGGATTACAAACATAATAAATCCTTTGAAAGAAATAACTAGTTGTGTAGAGAACCAACCCATTACTAGACCCTATAATCAATAATCCATGTTCGAAGAGAGCAGTGTTCGACAAGTCATATTTTGGATTTAAGAATCCTAAAGAGAATCCACTTTGATAACGAGATATAAATTGTGAGTTCAACTCAGGATATGATAACCTGACTTCTATATGTGTTGTGCCTGAGATATCTCGGTTAAAAGTAGCATGAACTAATGCCCATAATGAAGTATTGAGTTTATACCACTTGTTAATGAAATAAGGGTCTGAGAGAATTGATAACCATACCTTGGAAACACACTTGAATCTGAAGATTGAATCAAGAGGAAGACAAAGAAAGATTTCAAACCAAACATCATCTGCTATATTCATCATCTTCTTCATTGTTGATTTTGTTGATCTCGTTTCTTCTTACACACAACATACAATTAGGGCGTTGTCTTTTCTAGTATTTATCTCACTGTGAAGGCCACAAAGAGAATACATATTGAAATAAAATGAGACATTGATGCCCTCTACATCCGTAGTTATTTACGGAACTCACGTGTATCTGATGATAAGGCGATATGCCAATGCCAACAGTGCCAAATATACCAATCTCTTTTTTTTAAGCACGAGGTAAATTACAAGACTCCTAATAGGGGGTATCGTTTTGCTTGGGGTGTACCAATATGCATATAGAACAAAAAAGCATTTGCAAGCAAAATGGTACCCCCTATTAGCAGCCTTGGTAAATTAAAGAACTAAATAGCAATTACACTGGGCATTTAGGACACATGGAATCATTTCGTAAAATTTGGTTAAGAAAAGATGGGATCGCCTGGACCTAGATAGTGTTTGAGAGGTTTCTCGACTGACTTTCATCCGCTTCAAAGTTTTCTAGTCTATCTGCTGCTTGTTTTCTTCTCTATGATTGTGTTGTATATCGCAGAGAAGAATTTGTGCATTCTTTGCTTAGTTTTAAGAATCTTTCCTGAAATATATTATAGAGGTTTCATGAAGGATTTTATGAAGCACATCATATTTTCGAAGTCCGTCTCAAATAAGATTAAAACCCCTTTTCGTACATTCTTCCCATCAAAGTAATGCTCTCTCTGGCGTGCTTAGTCTTAAGACCCCAAGTACTTACATAACAAGGTACACCATTGTTGATGGTGGATTTTCAGCAAGGGCTAAAATCGTAAAATCATGATACTACATGTTTCTGGCCCGACTTCAGGAATGTATGTGACAATTCATATTTTATGATCCGTGAACCATTTCACGATCTCTGACTGAGCGAACGTTTCTCTCAGAGCTATGATGAATATGTTTCTCGAAAGGACTCTCAGCTGAGCTTTCGATGCTTCACACATTTCATCATCACCTCTACATAGAATCAAAATTATTGGGCGGCTCCTAGACATATTGCATGTTAGTATAGAGCCTAACGCCTTTAGGACGTCATGCTGCTTGTTGTTCCCTGACTACGTAGAGAGACCGTGTATAGAATCTCTTAGTTATTGGGAGGCTCCTAGATATTTGTATGCTAGTATAGATCCTAACGCCTTCAGGATGTCACGCTGCTCGTTGTTCCCTGACTATACACCCCCTCAGAACTAGTATGATGCTTCAATTATCTTATATCTCAATTATGCAAATAGGTTAATTCTAGCGTGTCATTCATCAACTGAATTCCTAGAAAATTATCTATTTTATCTCATTACTCTGTTTCATGGTTGATCCTCAGCTGGATTCCATGTATTAGTAATAGATACTCAACCTATTTTATTACTCCGTTTCATGAATCATTCTCAGTTGAATTTCATGAATTAGTAATAAATACTCGAATGATTTTTATTACTCCGTTTCATGAATTATTCTCAGCTGAATTTCATGAATTAATAATAAATATTCACCGATCGGGCATCTGGGCCACCACCGAGTAAGCCCGAGAAAATGGTGCGAGTGTATTTAGCAATAATACACGAACGAGTATTCAAAAATATGGACAAACGAGGAAAACAGTGCAAAATAGGGAGGAAAAATAATATCAATAAAAAAATAAAGAGGCGTCTAAGGGGACCGGGCCCACCGGCTGGCCGGTCATGCCTCCGTGGCCGGTCCCGCACTTCTTTCTATTATTTTATATTATTTTGTTATTTTCCCCCATCTTATGAAAACTCCTTCATTTGAGCAAACTCCCTCGTTTGAGCAAAACTCTTAGTTTCTCCATATTTTCCTTCAAACGATGAAAAAATAGTAAAAATAGGAAAGGTGTCACGGGACCGGATCACCTAGACGACCGTCCATGCCCTAGCCGTGTCCGGTCCCACACATTACAATTCCTTATGTTCTCATATTATTATTTCTTTCATCTCATGAATCTCCTTCGTTTGAGCAAAAACCCTAGTTTTTCAATATTTTCTCAAATATTGCTCAAATCATGAAAAAGCCAAAAAGTCAAATGGTCAAATGACCGACTAGGCTTCTCACGTCAAAAATTAAAATATTATTATTTTAATATTCTCAAAATATTGGTCGCACGAGCAAAGTTGTACTTGCTCATTCGTGCAAAATTGAGAGTTTCAGTCAAGGTCAAACTCTTCTGAAAATCCAAAATATTACTCAAACGCCAAAACTCTCAGGACTGAAAGTGTAGTGACACGGGCATGCCACCTTGACCGACCAAGGTCGGCCCTTAGGATTGTGTTAGTGCATAGCTCGGTTGAACCCACCAAGCGTTGGTATGTCAAGTTTGGTTGTCATATTTTAGTGAATCAAAACTCAATTAAAGAGTCGCTTGATTATGTACTAGAGACAACTTCATATAGGTTAGGCTAGAAAGATTAGGATAATGAGACATATAAGTATTACTCGAAGACTTGAAGAATGTGAAGAAGTAACAAGATACATCGATGACATCATCCTTCCTCTTGAGGTTAGTAATATTTTGACTTGAACCGTTTCATTCCCAACGTATCTTTCAAGTCGTGCTATATTGAAAACATAACTGTGAAGATGTGAATGATTATACTCTAGTAGACATTGTATTAAGGAATTACAATAGGAAGTATAACGCCTATCTTTTGAACTTCGTATATAAGACATCGACATAATCGTATAAATTCTATTGTTATTATGTGTATGGGTATGGTGAAGATTTCGTCCTAGGAAACAATGTTTACATTAGTTTAAAGGAAGTACATTCATGAACTTGTTTTATGAATCGAAAGGGAAATCGCTAGGCTTATTGGTATTGTTATTCATTGCATAACTTTGGATTACCAATATGTGTGAGTTAGTAGAACCGATCATAACCTGTTATGTATCTTGGTAAAACTAGTCACAATGCCTGACTTATGAATTGATATGACTTTTATTAGTGTAACCGATCCTAAGTAATCACCTAAGATGGTTCGATCGATATTTGTAATTGGTGTGACCCATCTTAGTAATTGGTGTAACCGATCCTAGTAATTGGTGTGACCGATGAAAAAAGAGTGTGTATTCGATCCTTGTAATTGGTGTAACCGGTCCTGGTAATTGGTGTAACCGATCCTGGTAACTGGTGTGATCGATCACAAGTAATACCATGAGAATATGGTAACCGGTCCTGGTAATTGACGTAACAAATTTGGTTACTGATGTAATCGGTCCCAGTAACCATATTAAGGTAGAACTGATCCTTGTGTTTGGTAGAACCGTAAACCCATGATTAGTGTGTTGATTTGATCAATCACATAGTTCTTGGAAATCAGATGAACCTGTTCTAAACTTGTTTGGAAGTGTGGTATAATCGGTTCCAAGATTGTAAATATGAAAAAGGATTTACAGAGAATAAGATGTTGACATACTTTAAACATGTTCAGTAACTCTTATCTTTTATTGTTCAAAGATATTCCTTAATAACTCAAGGAGATCCCAGACCGAAATAAGTTGAGAATCTTTTAATTAAGGTTGTTAATTTTATATGCTTTTAATTACTAGCAATTAAAATGCATATTCTCTGAAAAATAAAAATTGGTAATGTGCATTTACTAATTGAGATTTTCTAGTAGAATTTCGGTTAATATTGGAGAGAGCATTTCTAGGAATTATGAAAACCGAATTTGGAAATATATTGCATATCTTGAGAATATTTTCGGTTTTGGAAATTCCTTGGTGTCCAAACTTCATTGGTCTATAAATACCCAAGTTTGCATTTCGAGCAAACTATCCTAAGAGCCAGCAAAACTACCTTGTTGTGTTGTTACTGGTGGAGCCGTCTATTCGGAGAGGAAAGTACCCTAATTAGGAGAAATCTCTTACGACCGCTCTTTTAAATACTTACGTGGAATCAAGAAGCTCTACGAGTACCGTTGGTGGGAAACTAGATAATTGTAGTATTATTAGTTCTTGATTTGATTTGATTGACTAACGTTTGTTGAACTTTGATTGCACCTAGTTTGTTTATTCTAGAGAATATTCTCTTTTGATATAAGATTCACTCAAACTAGATCGAAGTGTCGACGGGATCTTTGGAACTGTTTGTAGATCTAAAGACGTCTTGTGATAATCCATTGTTAACAGACTCCGTTCTATGCGTGATTGATCACAAGAGATTCAAGTTGTGGTGTGCAGGTTTTTATTGAAGATTTAAGAAGATTTGAAGACGAAGAAGATTTCTTATTTGGGTTCATAATCTTTGGTGTGCATAAAACTTGATCGTCTGGGATCCAACTATAATCAGTTTATCTTTGATAGATTTGATTGATTATTTGCGTAGATCGACATCATTAAATAGTGTTAGAGCACTGCTCGGTCGAACTCGCAACCGTTGCTATATCAAGCTTGTTTGTCAAGTTTAGTTGCCAAAAATATAAGTCTTGATTTCTAGTCTACTTATAGCTAAGTCTCGGACTAGGATAGTAAGTGTAATTGAGCTCTAGACTCCATGAATTTCATCATACAAAGATGAAGAACTACTCAAGGAAATGGTGGAACTTCATCGACAAAAAAGGTATGTGGAGACTTGGACTTATATATCACTCAAAAGTCTATCTAATCTATCTCCTATATTGAGACAAAAGTCGTATTGCTATATAGACTTCGATTATACACATTTGCTATTTCGAGCCGAGTTTATCTCGCTTATCTATTTCTCGAAATATGTGTTGGTAAGCTTTCGCTTTAGCCAAGTTCATCTTTACTCGTGACGAAAGTCATGTTGATCATTTCAATAAATTGAAAATCGCTTTGATGAAAAATAGTTTGTGAATAACAACTATATAACATCCTCTAAGAATTGGAATGAGAGTTTAGAATATATAACCATGAATGGATATAAACATTGTATGTGAATTCATACTTGTGTAAGTCCAAAATCCTTGAACCAAAGTATGCGTACTTTACTGGTTTTGGATGACCGGAGCTAAGTCCGCGTACCTGTACGCAATTGTCGGAAGTTCACATCCCGTGAATTTCTGTTGGAGTTTGTGAACTGAAAACATGCTCAGTCTGGGTACTTAAGTATGCGTACCAGTATGCGTACTTAAGTGGGTTATTTTCTAAAAACGGTTTATTCGTGAACTAAGATATTTATAAATTAAGGAATGCAATCTTTGCAAACCGTGGCTATAATGTTCATGAATCGATTCGGGTGAATCAAAATCGTTTTTGCTTCGATTGTGTCTTGTATACATCTATGATATCTAAGCAATTGAACAACTCTCTAACTAGTTCTTTTGAGTCATTTGAATTAGTTATTATGAAGATGAATAAGGTAGATATGAAAGTGCTCATATGGCTAACCATTGGTTAACTATTGTTGGACCAACTAAGTTACATGTTTAGGTACAGTTAGTCAAACCTAAATGAAGTAACATTTCACGTGTGTATAACAAGATAAGTTCGATCTAACGGTTGAAATATATTAGCTTGAATCTAATCAGATTTTCATCTAACGACGAATATTGAATGCTTTGTTATTGTTGATGGTGGATTTTAGTTCAGGGCTAAAATTGTAAAACCAAATTTATGCGCTGACATCCTGCAAAGGATAAAGCCACTGATAAGTGATGAATACTTCTCCACTTTACTAATTCACCTAAAATGGAGCATGTAGTAACAATCCCATATACCTTGTGAATTTATAACATTATTAATGTATGACCAGCCTTGTATTTCCTGTACTGCTCCACTCTTATCATTGGTGCGGCATGACGACTGAGTGTTGCTCTCAGCAGAGCAACGCGAATCTCCAAGCATTAATAATGAAGCATGTAAGAAATACCCGTAGAGGCTATAACTCTCAGAGTGTTTTATACTAGCCCAATTGAGCATCTGGACTGTCCATATCAGTCTCAGAAACGATCACGACCATCCAACTTCACCAGCATGATTGGATGGCTCAGATCGAATCCATAACCCTCAAGCAGGTATTGGAGTATTCACCACCGTCCCAATATGGACCCGCATGGTCGGCCTCCCCAAAAGGGTAGCATGGCTTGCCAATACGTCCAGCCAAAACAGCGTGGACGAGAAACTCTAAATTAGGGTTTGCGACACATTACATGTATCGCAAAGTAGTCTCAACCATCCATCTTCGCAGGCATAGATGGAGGGTGTAGATGTAGATTCAAAGGGCCCAGAGCATGTCAACACAATCACCGTGGGCACGCCTACATACATGACCGATCGGTCAGGACCAACTATAGTTGGTCGTTCCAGTTCGTACGCCCAAACAAGGCATGACGCACGGCCGGAAAAACCCTAATTAGGGCTTGTGTTGAAATCACGAGCGTCCATCTTCTCCTACTCGGATGAAGGGTTTAGGAGTAGACTAAGCAGGTCCGGTGAGTATCAACATGATCACTGTGGACCCATCTATCTCCACACCCGATCGACCAAAGCTTATCATGCCTGGTTGCCTCGATTCCCACGCCCAAACTAGGCGTGGTCACACCTCCCAATTACAAACTAATCTCGACCACTCAACTTTTCCGGATAAATCGAGTGGCTTAGATCACGTTTCTATGGGATAGTAAAGTATAGGCGTGTACACTAGCCCGCCGTCTGCACGCCGGACTGATCGTCCAAGACCGACCAAGCTTGGTCGTCTGGAAACGCGCGCCCGAAGTAGGCTTGTCGCGCGGCATTTGTGGCACAAAATTTCTATCACAAATAGATCCTAGCCGATCCTCTTTACCGGACAGAGTGAGCGGTCCAGATCATGCATTGATGGGGCAGCAAGGTATATGCGCCTATATCGGCATGCCGTTTACATGCATGCACAATCGTCCTGGCCAAAATTGCGTCCCGAGCTTGGTTCCGACCAAGCTGAAGAGTGATGTTTGCCCACCTCTTCACAAACCCTAATTCCACCAACGGTCGCAGATGAGTATCTCAAAGATCATCTCGTCCGTTCAACTTCACCTGCTTGGTTATATAACCCTGGTCAGGAGTTAACTGGTCAATGAGGTGTCGTGGTGATTATCATCGGCCACTCTACCGGACCACGTGGTCGGCCGAGTCAGGACTTGATTGCGCAGCCTCCAAACCATCACATGAAGTAGGCTGGACATGAAGCTATTTTAAGACGCTCAAACAGAGATGCTTCATACATGCTGAGTATATTCGATGCATTACTTGCATAGAATACACACGATACTTCACAAGTATCGACTTCCTAAATAACTTAGTTATTTAATCTAGCATCACATGCTGCTTTCTGTGGGTCCCACGATCCACACACTCGAGACATCAATCATGTCACAAACTGGGGGATACATACTGGGGTATTGCTCTGGCGGTTTACAGCGTGCAGCGCACAACGCGCCATCACAAGAACGTGTCAGGAAGTCATGGACGGATAGTGATGATGGGATAAGTGGGCAAGACTGTGTAACACTAACACACGCAACTTCACTACTCTATCACTCCACTTTCTCCAATTCGCACGAGATATGTGAGTAAGGCTCAATGACTTGTATAAATAGGTTCTCCTCACTATTTCGACAAGACAAGACAACAGAAGAAAGTGTTGATACAACCGTATTCAAACACCAGAACTGATAGCTTACATTCTGCAAGCCAGTTCATCTTTCTGATACAAGTCATACATAGCCAACACCTTCACAATCTCAATACCTTCTTCACTTCCCTCCCTAAGATCAACCCCATCTCCTTCACTTTGTGACTGAAGCAAGTATGGAACGACCATTTCTTGGTTTAGGCCAGAGTTGTAAAGATTGATTTCTCGAATCACAAAGCATTCCCGTGCAGTGCATTTGTTTAGGGTTTAGATTCATTCCTCATCCACACACCCCAATTTACCAAATTCAGCAGGAATAGTTTTCACCCATAAACAATTGGCGACCACAGTGGGAGATTAATCTCTCGGTTGTGAAGTCAATTTCTTCAATACCAATTCAATTTTACTGATTTCGAAAATGGTGGATCTTAGGTCTGGATCAGCGACCAATCCTGACGGGACTAGCGTTGACAACACTCTCGGTGTTGATATCTCAAGTGTTACCGTGCGGCCAGTCAATACCATCAATATATCTCGTGGAATTGCTTCCTCTACTACCAGCACCAGCGGAGCAGGAGATGTTCCAGTAAGTGTAATACCTCCAATCACCAAAGCCAGAGCAGCCGCAAATCCCGACATCTCCTCAAAGTGTAACACCTCCGGAGGTCACCAGAGCAACAACTTCCACCCCTTCATCAGAACGAGGAGATGGAGGAGAAAGAGGAGGACCATCTCCCAATACCATCGCATGGATAGGAAGGAAGTCCTTGCTAAGACTCAAACGGATATGGCTGCAACTCAGAAAGAGGTACTCACTTTTCTTAAGACATTAACTGATCGATTTCCACAAGAGCCGCGACATCCCCTGAAGCCAACAAGGAACGCATTCAACGTACCCGTAGAAGGTACTTCAGCGGCGCAGACCTACATGGACCTGATCAAAGAAGCGACATCAGATATGAACGGTCATGTCATGGAGATTCCTATACTGGGGACTGATCCTCACAACGATCCTCCTCAAGTCAATAGTCTCACTATGAGCCGGAGGCCGGTGGATCAGGAAGCGGTTTCACTAGTGGAAAGTTTATGCGAACTTTTACACCTCTCGAAGAATCAACGGGCAGAGACGTTTTGCTGCAATCAACCAGAAGAAAGTCACAACCGGGCCCTACACGTTACTGCACGCATCAAGGATTCAGAGTTTAAGATGTCCCTCATCGACACAGGAGCGTCTTCGAATGTGATTACTCTCAAGACCCTCAGGATGGCCAAAGTTCTCTCAGGCAAGATCGTATGGCATCCTACCACAATGACAAACTTTGAAGGAAACCAGACAAGCACATACGGTATCGTCCCTTCAACGTATCACCAATGCATGAAGACTATGCTGGATAAAGAAGTCGTTCGTATTCCTACATCATTGTCTCCTTACGCACCAATATGCGGAGTAGAACTGTTCGAACTGAGGGAAGCTCCGCGGAAATGATCAGACAAAGTCCATTGCATCCCACTCTCCACGTGGGCATCAATACAGGAGGAGGACCGACTTGCATCATTGAGGGCTAATCCCCACGACGCACCTTTGCTGACAGGGCATTCCTCTTCATCCGGTGAAGCCACAACCCATGTTTCGTGGAAATCCGTGACCATAAAGGGAAAACTGTATACCGACGCCTCTGTTAGAAATCAGCAGGGGAGACTATTACCCAGTCTCTCCGCCCAACGGAATGATGCAACAACAACGATCCACAGGAAGAGGTGCTGGATGCTCCACGACAGCTGCAAGATGGTACCAACTCCAAAACTGATGAGCTCGACTATGAGGAATCTCCTAGGCCTATCTCCATCAGCTCGACCTTGTGTAAGCATTCATAGAATCTCCGGTCCAAGCCGGTCAAACAATCTCCGAGGCAATTCAGGCGCGAGATCATGTGTTACATGGATTCCAGAGACTTGAACGAATGCTACCTCAATGACGATTTCCTCTACCTAATATCGACATGTTGGTAGATTCTACCAACGAACACGGCATGTTCTCCTCCATGGATGGATGTAGCGGCTACAACCAGATAAGGATGTATGAGCATGGTGCAATTACGACAGCACCTGCTCTGTTGGAAACAACAAGCCTTCCAGTAATGAAGAGCCTCACAGTGTTCGTGGAAACATATATTTCACCAACGGGCAATACAATCTTCAGCCTTTGTAAGAAGTTCCACTGAAGCAGTAAGAGGAAAACCACCGAGATACAACATCCTGCGCGTCCAAGATCGCCAACTCCAACTCCAATAGCACATGCACGACCGCCACAATGATGAAACAACGTCCAAGATATTCCATGTCTGGATTGACAGCAGCAACATCAATAAGAGACGCTTTCAGAATTTCGTCTCTCATAGAAGAAGTAGCTGCGTTACCTAAGGAGATTGCACCTGGGTCTTAAGAGGTACATACAGATTCTCCATGTCCAGAGCTTCATCATTAGTTAAGTCATTCGCATGAAGGAACTTACCTACTCCTCAAAGACACTATCCGAAGATGATAATGGAAAAAGAGTATGACACTTAGCACTGCCTATCTCAAACATGGTAAATTTAGAGAGATGCAAGCACGCTATCGTTCCAAGATGTCCAAAGACGAATATATACTCAAGAGTGAAGAAGTATTGTCAAAGGCCGGTGATATTCCTGGACGTATGTGAAGCGCAACGCAGGCGTAAAGACGGTCTCATGAACCCAGCGTGGCAACATCTATCAAGTTGAAGGCTCAATGGATACTCGTGGGCAGGGGACTGTCCCCCTCTTATTCATTCCATGAGGCAACATCAAGAAGCCATCGGTTCCATCATTAGCTTCTCCCTCTAATAACGAGACGAGCTCTACCACTATATGAAGACCGCCAAGTTCGCGCCATCTTCCTCCCATTCTCTTCTGATCGCAGCTGTGGTTGAGAACCGTTGTTCAAGCTTCACCGTAGAAACAACCACTACGGACAGAGGTAATCTGAACTTCTGCATATTTTATTTTCCCACGGAGAAGTATTAGAGTCATGGAAGAGAGATGGCGATATCTTTATTATGGTAAACCCACCGACCATACATGATAGAACCATGTAAATCACGCTTGGGGACTGAGGCTCAGGATGAAGTTCCTTCACCGTCAGTCAGGGACTTCTTTAACACGGTCAATCAAGAAGCATGTAATTCGCAAGTGTAAATCAAACTGAAGAGGAAGATGCTTCACCGCTCTTCCACAAGAAGCTTGCTTCAACGTTCTCTCCTGAAGAAGCTGCTTCAACACTCTCTCCAGCAGAAGCCGCTTCAACACTCTCTCCAGCAGAAGCTGCTTCAACGCTCTCCAGGACCTGCTCGCTCCAGAAGATGCTTCAACGCTCTCAGCGGGACCCACACCACGTTCGAACATACAAGGTTCACGTTTGGGCAAAGCAAGCACGCCTGGGTGCCACGTTCGAGCAAAGGAAAGACCGATGTTGGTTAGCAAGACCGGTGTTAGTCAGCAAGACCGGTGTTGGTCACAGCAGCAAGGCCGATGTTGGTAGAAATAACAAAGCTGGTATACGGGACACGTCCGGTGTTCGAACGAAACAAGACAGCAAGGCCGGTGTCGGTCGAGGCAGCGATGTCCGTCAGCAAGGCCGGTGTTCGTCAAGGCAAGGCCGGTGTTGGTCAAGGAGAAATTCTCGTGTTGGGTGAGGCAACAACCGTCCCCAAGCAAAGCAGGCACGCGACGGGTCCCACGTTCGGGCAAAGCAAGCAAGGCTGGTATTGAGCCACGTCACCAAACGAGGCCGGTGTTTCCCAAGTCCGCGAAGCTGGTATTGGTCGAGATCGCAAGGATAATATCCCGTCATGCAAGCAAGACTGATATCCCGTCACGCAAGCAAGACTGGTCAAGGACGATCAAGTTCACAAGGCTGGTATTGGTCCACGTCAGCAAGTAAGGCTGGTATTGGGCCACGTCATCAAACAAGGCCGGTGTTGGTCGAGTCCACGAAGCCGGAGTTGATCAAGGTCATAAGGCTGGTATTCGAATGAAATAGGCGCACACAGCAGGGCCGGTTTTCAGTCGAAGCACAGGGACGACGTTTGAAGCATGTACACGGTGGACCCGTGTTTAATTGAAGCATTCACATCTGCCCATGTTCGAAGCAAGCATGCTTACATCGGGTCCCACGTTCGACCAAAGCAGGCACAACGAGCCGACGTTCGATCAAGCAGACGCATGATGAGTCCCACGGTTGAGCGAAGTAGGTGGGCCCACATGCCTATCAAACAGGTGCAACAGGGTAATGTTTGGTCGAAGCATATACATGGTCGGGTCCACATCCGTTCAGGGTTACATGCACGGTTGTCTATGGGAAGAGGAGCATACAAGTTCAATTCCCTTCTTGGCTCAAATATCTGAAGGAGGAAACCGGTCCCACCAAGGTCGTCGTCACACTTGGCGTACTCCCACGAACGAAGCAGGCGCAGCACTCCATCGATTAGGCACATCAAGCCCACGTTCGATCAAGCAGGCGCAATAGACCCTCGACCGAAGCAGGCATAGCAAGGTCGATCGAAGCAGGCAAGACCGACATCATGTTAGGAGAACGCTCACCTGGACGCCTCTTGAACGTGACATGCTCCAAGGACAAGACGACCCGTCTCTCATGGTAACATCTAACTTTGTCTCATAAGTTTGATCTTTAACCGATTGAGCATCTGGACTGTCCATATCAGTCTCAGAAACGATCATGACCATCCAACTTCACCAGCATGATTGGATGACTCAGATCGAATCCATAACCCTCAAGCAGGTATTGGAGTATTCACCACCGGCCCAATGCAGACCCGCATGGTCGGCCTCCCCAAAAGGGTAGCATGGCTTGCCAATACGTCCAGCCAAAACAGCGTGGACGAGAAGCTCTAAATTAGGGTTTGCGACACATTACATGTATCGCAAAGTAGTCTCAACCATCCATCTTCGCAGGCATAGATGGAGGGTGTAGTTGTAGATTCAAAGGGCCCAGAGCATGTCAACACAATCACCGTGGGCCCGCCTACATATATGACCGATCGGTAAGGACCAACTATAGTTTGTCGTTCCAGTTCGTATGCCCAAACAAGGCATGACGCACGACCGGCAAACCCTAATTAGGGCTTGTGTTGCGATCACGAGCGTCCATCTTCTCATGCTCGGATGAAGGGTTTAGGAGTAGACTAAGCAGGTCCGGTGAGCATCAACATGATCAATGTGGACCCATCTATCTCCACACCCGATCGACCAAAGCTTATCATGCATGGTTGCTCGATTCGCACGCCCAAACTAGGCGTGGTCACACCTCCCAATTGCAAACTAATCTCGACCACTCAACTTTTCCGGACAATTCGAGTGGCTTAGATCACGTTTCTATGGGATAGTAAAGTATAGGAGTGTACACCAGCCCGCCGTCTGCACGCCGGACTGATCGGCCAAGACCTACCAAGCTTGGTCGTCTCAAAATGCGCACCCGAAGTAGGCTTGTCGCGCGGCCTTTGCGACACAAAATTTATATCACAAATCGATCCTAGCCGCTCCTCTTTACCGGATAGATTGAGCGGTCTAGATCACGCATTTATGGGGCAACAAGGTATAGGCGCCTATACCGGCATGTCGTTTACACGCATGCACAATCGGCCTGGCCAAAATTGCGTCCCGAGCTTGGTTTCGACCAAACTGAAGAGTGATGCTTGCGCACCTCTTCACAAACCCTAATTCTACTAACGGTCGCAAATGAGTGTCTCAAAGATCATCTCGTCCGTTCAACTTCACCTTCTTGGTTATACAACCCTGGTCAGGAGTTAACTGGTCAATGAGGTGTCTTGGTGATTATCATCTGCCACTCTACCACACCATGTGGTCGGCCAAGTCAGGACTTGCTTGCGCAGCCCCCAAACCATCACATGAAGTAGGCTGGATATGAAGCTATTTTAAGACGCTCAAACAACGATGCTTCATACATGCTGAGTATATTCGATGCATTACTTGCATAGAATACACACGATACTTCACAAGTATCGACTTCCTAAATAACTTAGTTATTTAATCTAGCATCACATGCTGCTTTCTGTGGCTCCCACGATCCACACACTCGAGACATCAATCATGTCACAAACTGGGGGATACATACTGGGGTATTGGTCTGGCGGTTTACAGCATGCGGCGCACAACGCGCCATCACAAGAACGTGTTAGGAAGTCATGGACGGATAGTGATGATGGGAGAAGTGGGCAAGACTGATAGTGTAACACTAACACACGCAACTCCACTACTCCATCACTCCACTTCTCCACTTCCCACGAGATACGTGAGTAAGGCTCAATGACTTGTATAAATAGGTTCTCCTCCCTATTTCGACAAGACAAGACAAGAAAAGAAAGTGTTGATACAACTGTATTCAAACACCGTAACTGATAGCTTACATTCTGCAATCCAGTTCAGCTTTCTGATACAAGTCATACATAGACAACACCTTCACAATATCAACACCTTCTTCGCTTCCCTCCCTAAGATCAACCCCATCTCCTTCACTTTGTGACCGAAGCAAGTCTGGAACGACCATTTGTTGGTTTAGGCCAGAGTTGTACAGATTGATTTCTCGAATCACAAAGCACTCCCGTGCAGTGCATTTGTTTAGAGTTTAGATTCATTCCTCATCCACACACCCCAAATTACCAAATTCGGCAGGAATAGTTTTCACCCATAAACAGTTACCAAGGTAACTTAGATTGCAAATCCTGATTTGGAGACTATATAAAGGAAAAATCTAGCAACTGGGAAACCTAATCCCCACACCTCCTGTGTGATACTATTTGTATAAGTTAGAGTCGATTCTCCTTTAAGCTTAGGTTTCTATCGAAACCCTGTAGGTTAACAACTTGAAGATTTCATTGGGATTGTGAAGCCAGACCCAACTATTTTCTCTGTAGTTGCGTGATCTGATCTTGCTGTTTCTATCGTATTTGAGTACAATCGTAAGATTGGCTTGAGATTAATTTCTCCGATAGGCAAGATAGAAAAGTAGTCACAAACACCTTCGGCTCATCGTTTGTGATTCCACAATATCTTATTTCGCTAAGTCGATTAAGATTATTGTGAGGTGATTGATATCTCTAGGATGTTCTTTGGGAATATAAGTCCGGCATATCAATTGGTTCATGTTCACCTTGATTTATCAAAAGACGGAACAAAACTCGTAGGTATTTCTGTGGTAGATAGATTTACAGATTTCTTTATTAAAGTCTTCGACTTTGGGTCGTAGCAACTCTTAGTTGTGGGTGAGATCAACTAAGGGAATCAAGTGTGTAGTATCCTACTGGGATCAGAGATGTAAGGAGAACAACTGTACCTTGGATCAGTGTGAGATTGATTGAGGTTCAACTACAGTGCATACCGAAGTTAGTTTGTAGTAGGCTAGTGTCTGTAGCGGCTTAATACAGTGTGTGTTCAACTGGACAAGGTTCCGGGGTTTTTCTGCATTTGCGGTTTCCTAGTTAATAAAACTTCTGGTGTCAGTGTTATTTATTTTCCGCATTATAATTTGTTATATAATTGAAATATCACAGGTTGTGCGTTGAATCGATCAATTGGTAAATCCAACCTTTGGTTGTTGATTGAAATTGATTGATCCTTGAACATTGGTCTTTGGTACCGTTCAAGTGATTTCTCGTGTATTCAATCAGGCTCGCAAATTCCTATTTATTTGAGTAAGGATTGAATCGAGAAATTAAGTTATAACTCTTTGATATACTTTTTATTAAGATTGAGTCTAACTGTCTAGTTGATTCTCTTAAAAGTATATTGAAGTTAGTCCATACATATTGCTAAGCAAAATATTGGGTGAGGTTGTTAGACCCCCACTTTTTCAAATAGTATCTTGGTAGATCCTATTTTTGATTGCGAAATCTAAACTCTGCTACTTTGGTAGTTGTTGGATAGATAGATCTAAACCCGACAAAGGAGTTTATTTGATTAAATAGAAGAGCCTTTGTCTAACTCATATCACTGAGATTGAATAGAGTTGTTACCGAATAGATTTGTTGTTCCTTTACTGTTTGTAATACGATCCAAAGGAATTGTTCCAGTGCGTGCACTTATTGGGTGTCGGAAGCGAATGGATACTGAAGAAACTAGGTGAACTATAGGTTTAGTTGCTTGGTCTCAACTATACGAAGTTGGTGTGATTTTGTATAGCGAATTAATTCTGAAAGTATTTGAAAAAGCAGGGGTCTAACAACCTCACCCAATATTTCGATTAGCAATCTGTATAGACAAACTCCAATATACTTTCAAGAGAATCAACTAGACTCAATCTTAATAAAGTATATCAAAGAGTTATATCTCTCTTTCTTGATTCAATTCTTTTCTCAAGCAAATAGACATATGCGAGTCTAATTGAATACAAGAGAAATCACTTGAACGGTACCAAAGACCAATGTTCAAGGATCAATCAATTTCAATCAACAACCAAAGGTCGGATTTCCAATTGATTGATTCAAACGCACAACCTGTGATATTTCAATTATATAACAAAATATAATGCGGAATAGAAATAACACAGATACCAGAATTTTTTTAACGAGGAAACCGCAAATGTAGAAAAACCCCGGGACCTAGTCCAGATTGAACACCACACTGTATTAAGCTGATACAGACACTAGCCTACTACAAACTAACTTCGGTCTGGGCTGTAGTTGAACCCCAATCAATATCACACTGTTTCAAGGTACAGTTGCGCTCCTTACATCTCTGATCCCAGCAGGATACTACACACTTGATTCCCTTAGCTGATCTCACCCACAACTAAGAGTTGCTACGACCCAAGTCGAAGACTTTAATATACAAATCTGTATCACACAGAAAAGTCTACAGAATAGATAAATATGTCTCCCACAGATAAACCTACAAGTTTTGTTCCGACTTTTGATAAATCAAGGTGAACAGGAACCAATTGATAACCCGGACTTATATTCCCGAAGAACAGTCTAGTATTATCAATCATCTTACAATAATCTTAATCGACGCGGTGAAAGAAGATATTGTGGAATCACAAACGATGAGACGAAGATGTTTGTGACTACTTTTCTATCTTGCCTATCAGAGATATAAATCTCAATCCAATCGCTACGATTGTACTCAAAACGATAGAATAAGCAAGATCAGATCACATAACTACGAGAAAGTAGTATCGGTCTGGCTTCACAATCCCATTGAAGTCTGTAAGTCGTTAACCTGGTTTTTAAGAAGAAACCATAGGTTAAAGGAGAATCGACTCTAGCTAATACAACTAGTATCGCACATGAGGTGTGGGGATTAGGTTTCCCAGTTGACAGAGTTCTCTCTTATATAGTCTTTCAAATCAGGGTTTGCAATCAATGTTAGCTTAGTACAAAGCATTCAATATTCACCGCTAGATGCAAACCTGATTAGATTCAAGCTAATATCTTTCAACCTTTGGATCGAAAACTTAGCTTGTTACACACAAATGAAATGTACTATTTTGGGTTTATGTAACCGTACCCAAACATGAACATTTGTTGGTTCAACAATAGTTAACCAAATGGTTAGCCATATGAGCACTTTCATATCAACCATATTCTTCTTCACCATAACTAGTTCGAATGACTCAAATGAACTAGTTAGAGAGTTGTTCAATTGCAAGGAAATCTTATGTAACTACACAAGACATAATCGAAGCAAAAACGATTTGATTCACTCGAATCGGTTCATGAACTTTATAGCCACGGTTTGCAACTTGCATTCGTTAGTTAATATAGATGAGTTCACAAACAATCGTCTTTAAATATAACCAGCTTAAGTTCGCAGACTTAAGTTCCCGGAAGGAGTTCTCAAACTCTAGCAGATTTTCTCGGATCGAGAACTTCCGCCAGTTCGCGGGCTGGGTTCGCAGACTGAGTTCGCGGACTGAGTTCACGGCTCTTGTTCCGGTTCTCTTGATCAACAAAGTTCGCAATGCATATATGTGTTACCACACAATGCTTATATCCATCATTGGTTATATAATCTAAACTCTCATTTCAATCATTAATACATTCTTAGAGGACGTTATATAGTTGTTATTCACAAACAATTTTTCGTCAAAGCAATTTTCAAAGTGATTGAAACATAACATGACTTTCGTCACTAGGTAAAGATGAACTTGGCCAAAGCGAAAGCTTACCAACACATATTTCGAGAAATAGATAGGCGAGATAAACTCGGCTCGAAATAGCAAATTTGTATAATCAAAGTCTATATAGCAAAACGACTTTTGTCTCATGATAGAAGATAGAGTCGATAGACTTTTGAGTGATAGATAAGTTCAAGTCTCCACATACCTTTTAGTCGATGAAGTTCCACCAGTTCCTTGAGTAGTCCTTCGTCTTGTATGATGATCGCCATGGATTTCTTGAGCTCAATTACACTTTCTATCCTAGTCCGAGACTTAGCTATAGTAGACTAGAAATCAAGACTTATAGTTTTGATCACTAACATTGACAAACATGCTTGAGATAGAAACGCATGCGAGTTCAACCGAGCAATGCTCTAACAATCTCCCCCTTTGTCAATTTTAGTGACAAAACTATCAATATATATGGAATAAAAAAAATAAATGAATTAAGTTTTGTAGTTCCTATTCTACATGCCTAATCTTCAACATTACTCGAAATCTTCGTCACTTCCAAGTACTCCAACGATCCCAAAGGTTGTAAGTTCAGCATCATCGTTGTTGAAAATCCGTAGCTATAACAACGAGAAAACAAGAGTTCTCAATCATTGTTATACAGTGTCATAGTATCATTATACAGTATCAAAGTTCAATTGTATCACAACTTTCACAACAATACTATGATGATATGTATCACCCCACCTTAGTCAATACTCGATCTCACATGGAAACCACTCCCCCTTAAATAATGATCCGAAAACCATATGTATTTGTAGTGTGAACTACATATTAATTATCCCCCTTTTTGTCAATAAAATTGGCAAAGGTACGTAAACGGGATCCTAATGAAATTTCCGAAAGAGACATTTCATGACCAAAATAAAACACATATCATCTTATTTAGATGCAATCATATAGCAGCCGAAGCTAAATGCATTCATCAAGGAGTTTATAAAGATACAAGATAACCCCTATAATATTCAACAACCGCACTCCCCACAAAGATTTGGCAAGCAAAAGTTCAATTAAGAACTCTCCGCTGTATAATATCATTCCCGAAAGAACAACAAGAGCGACCTTAATTTCAAAAGAAAAGAAGGATTTCTTTGGACATAACAAATCACATACAAGTATGAATTTGAATCCAAAATACTCAATTAAATTAACCACAAGAGAACCAATGATTAATTTAATCGGAAATGATCAACACAAGTGAACTTATGGAGACTCAAAAATACTCAATTAGATTAATCACAAGAGAACTCATAATTAATCCAATCGGAATACACAACCAAATTAACCACAAAGAGTAATCAATTTAATTGGTCATGCTCGACATAAGAGAACTTACGAAGCAACAACTAAATAACCAAACGAGGATGATTAATTTAGTTGAACATGCTCGACATAAAGTACCTCGCGGAGCAACAACTAAGCCAAAGAATAACTCAGTCGATAGTGCTCAACATAAGACACCTTATGGAACAACACCATATATACACAAATTGTGGATCGGAAGTCGACCTAATACCGTGGAATAATCAAGGATTCATTCTATTTTTCATCACTATTTGCACAATGACATACAATAGACATGATCCTCGTGAACAAAATATTTTAACCTATCTTCCATCAATAATTGACATAATAGGCTTAACCTTTGTATTTGTCAAAAGTTCATTCCTTCTTTTATCAACACATGCATATCGACATATAAATGACTTAACTTTTGACAAGGTATGGGACAATCACAGTTCACAGACGCAAACACACATATCCCATAACAAATTGCAATATATGAAACCATAAAGATTAATACTGCAAAGAAATCATCTTCCAAACAATTTTAGAATTTAAACCAATAAATCTAAAAACATGAAGATGAAAACGTTGGACATAGCTATGTGTAATCACAATAATGGCTACTCCAAACTCTAGTTATTATTCTAAACAAAACAAGAAAATAGAATATTTACTAGACAAATAAAATCAACAAGCTAAACAAAACCATTCCAAAGACGAACTGAAGTCAAATAGACGGTTCAGGATCCTCATGAGTCTTGAGATCTTTGAGCTTGTGAACAACAACATCCTCTGCAACTTTGGAGAGAATATCCTTATTGAGAAGTTCTTTTACACGGGTTTTCATGAGAACAATGTCAGAATTAACCTTTTTCAATTCAGTTCTTACCACATCAAGACACTTCATTGTATTAACAAGTTGCTGCTTTGCATCCTCGAAGTTTTTGAGGAAGTCAAGAACTACTTCAGCCGAAATCTCTTCAACCTCCTAAATATCCGAATAGGAATCAGGAGATTGAGGGAAAAATCCTTCAACTTCAACAAAGGTTCCCTTCTCTTTATCGAATTCGAAATATACAACATTATCAACGAAGTCTTCAGGTAAATCCCAAGAGCAGGAAGGAGAAGCCGTTGATAAAAGGAAGCCTAGAGTGAGAATATTAAACTCAATAGGATAGGTATATAAACAAGTTTCGAGATACTTAGGGTTTACAGGATTGGTTTGTGAGAGAACCCCAAAAACCGTACGTGTACCCGTAAGAAGGGGGTCCATAAAACTTCTTCCAAAAAGATTGTTTGGAAACAACACTTTGTTGATTTGAAAAAGTCCATGCTTTTATTTTTCAAAACAATTTGAAGGCATAGAGCCAAGAATAAAACAATAAACAAGGACATACTTACAACAAATACTTATGTAAAGGTGCTACCTGATGATCTACCTAAGAACGATAAGAAATTAGCTAGATAATCAGAGACACTTTACAAATAAGTATACCTAATCATTTTTCACTCAGCTAGGATTTCACAAGTGAGATTTCAACCTTGTGATTATTTAACACATGTATGAGCCATTGGCTCATCAAATGGACATTACTTTTGGTTATCCTTTTTCTTACAAAATGTTGGAGGAAAACCATTACGATGTGAAAGGTAATCACAAAATTTATCCTTATAAAAATATGACTCAGAGAATTGATTCTTACCTGAAGAAAATTGGCTTCTTCCTGATACCCTATTCACATCAAATGTATTATTAACTCCCTTTTTGAAGATAAAGATTCTGATCTTCTCTTAGATTGTTAAGACATTTGTTCTGAATCAGAACATTTAAGGAACTCATAGAACTGACTTTCCTGGTAGGATACACAGGGTGAGTACTGAAACCAATTGGTTTAGACATATGAAAGTTAGTTATTCCTTTGAATATTATGTCAAAGGTGGGTTGAAGGTGAACAAGGTAATTGTTACTCAACCTAGAGTTTCTCTTTTGCTTGACAGGTCCTTTTGAATCATAAAAAGGACATATTTTCTGAACATTATGTGGAGATTTCCTCTTTTCATGTGATGTGCAACATTCTTGATAAATAGAGGGTATAGGCACATCTTTTCCACAATAAGGGGACACAGATTTTTATTCTGGATCTTCTTCGGTTATATAAGTAGTTGATGAAGATGGCGTAGAGAACTTTTTGAAACATCCTTGAATTGAGAGCTTATTCAAGCGATGTTCAATTTCCAAGATATCCCTTTCAAGACTTGCCTTAAGAAGAGATAAAGGCAAAACTTCAGAATTTTTGGAATTGTAGTATCTTATTTCCCCAAGAAGAATTTTGACATGCTTTTTCAACCGATCATCTTGAACTTTAACATCATTTAAAACCAGTTTACTTTCTTTAGATGATTCCCGTTCATTTTGTGAGATAGACTCTTTTGAAGGGTAATCGGGATAGCACATGTCGGAGCCTGCCTGTCTAGTTTTAACACAAGGTTCGTCTATATTTGAGATTGAATTTCTCTTTAATAAAAATAGACGAGACATAACTTTTATTTCTGGTGACGCGTTTATCAGAGATAGTACTCTTGTCCATAGAGTCAGATCGCTGCAAACACAGACTAGTAAGGTCTTGAACGTGTTTGCCTGCTCTGATACCAATTCAAAAAGCGGGGGTCTAACAACCTCACCCAATATTTCGATTAGCAATCTGTATGGACAAACTCCAATATACTTTCAAGAGAATCAACTAGACTCAATCTTAATAAAGTATATCAAAGAGTTATATCTCACTTTCTTGATTCAATTATTTCTCAAGAAAATAGAAATCTGCGAGTCTAATTGAATACAAGAGAAATCACTTGAATGGTACCAAAGACCAATGCTCAAGGATAAATCAATTTCAATCAACAACCAAAGGTCGGATTTCCAATTGATTGATTCAAACGCACAACCTGTGATATTTCAATTATATAAAAAAATATAATGCGGAATAGAAATAACACAGACACCAGAATTTTGTTAACGAGAAAACCGCAAATGCAGAAAAACCCCGGGACCTAGTCCAGATTGAACACCACACTGTATTAAGCCGCTACAGACACTAGCCTACTACAAACTAACTTCGGTCTGGACTGTAGTTGAACCCCAATCAATCTCACACTGATTCAAGGTACAATTGCGCTCCTTAAGTCTCTGATCCCAGCAGGATACTACGCACTTGATTCTCTTAGCTGATCTCACCCACAACTAAGAGTTGCTACGAACCAAAGTCGAAGACTTTAATAAACAAATCTATATCACACAGAAAAGTCTACAGAATAGATAAATCTGTCTCCCAGAGATAAACCTACAAGTTTTGTTCCGTATTTTGATAAATCAAGGTGAACAGGAACCAATTGATAAACCGAACTTACATTCCCGAAGAACAACCTAGTATTATCAATCACCTCACAATAATCTTAACCGACGCGGCGAAAGAAGATATTGTGGAATCACAAACGATGAGACGTAGATGTTTGTGACTACTTTTCTATCTTGCCTATCGGAGATATAAATCTCAAGCCAATCGTTACGATTGTACTCAAAACGATAGAATCAGCAAGATCAGATCACATAACTACGAGAAAGTAGTATCAGTCTGGCTTCACAATCCCAATGAAGTCTTTAAGTCGTTAACCTGGTTTTTAAGAAGAAACCATAGGTTAAAGGAGAATCCACTCTAGCTAATACAACTAGTATCACACAGGAGGTGTGGGGATTAGGTTTCCCAGTTGCTATAGTTCTCCCTTATATAGTCTTTCAAATCAGGGTTTCCAATCAATGTTAGCTTAGTAACAAAGCCTTCAATATTCACCGTTAGATGAAAACCTGATTAGATTCAAACTAATGTCTTTCAACCGTTGGATCGAAAACTTACCTTTTTACACACAAATGAAATGTACTATTTTGGGTTTATGTAACCGTACCCAAACATGAACAATTGTTGGTTCAACAATAGTTAACCAAATGGTTAGCCATATGAGCACTTTCATATCAACCATATTCCTCTTCACCATAACTAGTTAAAATGACTCAAATGAACTAGTTAGAGAGTTTTTCAATTGCAAGGAAATCTTATGTAACTACACAAAACACAATCGAAGCAAAAACGATTTGATTCACTCGAATCGGTTCATGAACTTTATAGCCACGGTTTACAACTTGCATTCCTTAGTTAATATAGATGAGTTCACAAACAATCGTCTTTAGATATAACCATCTTAAATTCGCAGACTTAGTTTGCGGACTTAAGTTCTCCAAAGGAGTTCTCAAACTCCAGCAGATTTTCTCGGGTCGAGAACTTCCGCCAGTTCGCAGACTGGGTTCGCAGACTGAGTTCGCTGACTGAGTTCGCGACTCTTGTTCTGGTTCTCTTGATCAACAAAGTTCGCAAACTTCGGTTCAAGGAAAAAGGACTTATACATATATGTGTTACCACACAATGCTTATATCCATCATTGGTTATATAATCTAAACTCTCATTTCAATCATTGAAACATTCTTAGAGGACGTTATATAGTTGTTATTCGCAAACCATTTTTCGTCAAAGAAATTTTCAAAGTGATTCAAAAAATAACATGACTTTCGTCACTAGGTAAATATGAACTTGGCAAAAGCGAAAGCTTACCAGCACATATTTCGAGAAATAGATAGGCGAGATAAACCCGGCTCGAAATAGCAAATGTGTATAGTCAAAGTCTATATAACAAAACGACTTTTGTCTCAAGATAGGAGATAGAGTAGATAGACTTTTGAGTGATAGATAAGTTCAAGTCTCCACATACCTTTTAGTCGATGAAGTTCCACCAGTTCCTTGAGTAGTCTTTCGTCTTTTATGATGATCACCATGGAGTTCTTGAGCTCAATTACACTTTTTATCCTAGTCCGAGACTTGGATATAGTAGACTAGAAATCAAGACTTATAGCTTTGATCACTAACATTGACAAACATGCTTGAGATAGCAACGCATGCGAGTTCGACCGAGCAATGCTCTAACAATATTCAACTATGGACTAGGTCCCGGGGTTTTTCTGCATTTGCGGTTTCCTCGTTAACAAAATCTTGCTGTGTCATTTACTTTTGTTTTCCGCAATTATAATTGTTGTTATTATAATTTAAAATAAATTAGACAAACGTTAACTTCGTATTACTTGATAGTGATCCTATAGAGTTTTGTTAAGTCCGAACCTATTATCAAGTAATCACACTTTGATTGTTGTATTGTCTCGATCTCGTATCCATAGACGATCACACTAAGTGTGAATACCGATTCGTTGTATTGTATCGACTCAGTCCATAGACAATCACTTTCGGTAAAAGGACTTATAGGTGGAAAAGTTTAAGATTGTGGTATATTTGGGTACCCTCGTCTTTTCAATTGGTATCAGAGCAGGCAAACAACGAAAGATCTAACAATCTGTGTTTGATGCGATCCAACCTATAAGACATGAGTCAAAGTAGAGTTAAGCGAGAGAGAAAACTAAATAGAGACTCAGTTAACGTATCACAAGATTTGTGTTCAAAAGGAGATAGTTCTTCAATTTCAGGTTGCTCAATTGATGATGTCTCTAACAAGATATTTTTGAGTTCAATACTTGAGATTTCTGATGAAAGATCAAGTGTAAAAACATCTGAACTAAAGGAATTGAGCAAACAATTTCTTATGTGTTCTAATGAACTTCTTTCAACACTTGAAAGAGAATGAGATTTAACTTTAAAGTTTGAAAATATCGATGAAGAGCATAACTTGCTGAAAGAAAAATTCTCACAACAAATACAGAGTCTTAAATACAAAGTATGTACTAGTCTTTCTCAAGCAAAATTATTTGAGAAAGATCATGATGCGGCTCTTGAAAAAGTATATTTGTTAGAAGAGAAACTTGTTGAATCTGATGCAAGGATTAACTCTCAACAAAAGAACTTTGAAGAGAAAGAAGGAGAATATCTCTTATGAGAAAAACGCCTTGAGGCTGATCTAGCTGGTGCTTTTGAAAAATCAAGATGTTGGAAGAAGAAAATTTGGACCTTAAAAAGTTCAATGTTAGCTCAAACAATTTAACTCAATGTTAGAAGCAAGTAGAAATCATCGTGATTCACGAGGATTGGGCTATAAGGGAATAGATGCTTTAAATATTAGCAAAGAGGTAAAATTTATTAAATCTACAAATTCTTCTCAACCAAAGGCTTCCACTGATGTCAAAGATGCTCTTATCTCTTGTGAAGAAAAGCCTGTCATGCCTAAGAATTGTGTTCAAACAGACTCGTCAAGTACAACCATCAAAGAGAGTACTTATTCTAATGTCAAGAAAGCAACAACGTTGAACAAAGATAAGAAGAAGAAGAAAACTCGTCGAGCTCCAATACAAGAGGATCCACAAAAAGGTAACATTAAAACTCATACTTTGTATGTTACTAAGGATTGTTGTTATTGTGGTAATAAAGGGCATGTGTAATGGGGATGCAAGATTCGTAAGATAGAAGACACACTTTCTTTTTTATCAAACGAATTGGCTAAGATTGCTCCCGAAAGGAACTCAGATCGATATTGTCCAAAGTTTAGGCAAAAGAATTATTATAATGATAGTTCAAATTTTGCCTATCGCTCGACAAGGCCATCTCATAAAAGGCCAGAATATAGAAAGAGAGATGACTTTGTAAATGCTAAGACATGATTTGATGTTCCAAATTGGAGAAAAGTTATTTCACAAAGTATTCAAAAGGACAATCTTCCTAATGGTATGGATGAGAAAGCTGCTCCTGCGAAACCCAACTCTAAATGGGTCCCGAAGTCCTCTATAGCCAACAAGAGACCAAAAGTTAGTCACAAGAATGACTCTCAGCTGTTAATTGTTGGTGACAATAATTACAAGAGTTTTCTTGAAAGTCTAAAGAGAGACATCATGTCTGAAATCTCTTGTACTAGTGAATGTTGTGATAATGACAATCTTCATCACAAGTCAAATAAGAAAAACAAGAGATGGAACAAGAGAAAACAAACCAAGCAAGAGGTCAAGTATGATGATTCTGTCTTAGTCACTCGTGACGAACAAGATAAGGCTCAACTCAACACAACCTAGTTGTGTTAGAATGTGCATGCTCACCTTGGTGCTCAATCTTTTGAAAGGTGAGGAAGCATATGAAAACTGAGCACATGATCTCTCGGTTATTATGACTAATTAAAATCTTTAGGGAGATTTCTTTCTTCTATACTCATACCTTCTCTATCTATATTTGAGCTTTTGATAGAAACGGTAATTTTGAGTTTATGATGTTGATATCTACTGATCATATATGTGTAGTTAGCTCATGTTTTTACGATTAAAACGAAGGAAAAATCACTAAATTCAGACATTGTATGCAAAAGTTATGTTTAAAACAGTTTCGTGTGGATTCATGTTGTGGGCCGTCACAAGTAATCACTGTAACCAATCCTAGTGATTGGTGTAATTAGTCCATACGAAGGAGTGTAAAACTGTCTTTCTCATAACTTCTTCGTCCGAACTCGGAATGACCTCATTCTTTTTGCGTTGGTTTCTTAATTCAATGTCTTACAAGATTGAGGTAATTTCAGTACTTAATTCTTTGTTGAATATTTATGGTGTATTTCATTTGAGTTTATGGGATGTCTGATTTCGGTTTTCATTAACCTTAATAGTCGATCTCATATGATGTGAACCCTTATGGTTTGTGTGGCTTTTTGATTTAGCGGGATTAAGTTCTATCCCATGTTGGTAGGCTTAATGAAAGGATCATAAGGTGTTACGATTGAAACTCATACGTGAAAAAGTCACAATATGTTGAATTTTTGTTTAACATAAAATCATATGTGTTTCGGGGTTTTCAACTTTTGCTATTTGCATTAGTTAAAACCGATTCAACCTTTCTCTTGTAAAGGTTGCTGTTGTTGTTGTTCTTTTGTTCCTACGAGAGGATGACAACACAATGATATTCCTCCCCAGAAAGATGCGAAGAAGAGGATGCGGAATCTGAGGTAACAAATTTGTTAGTTAATCGTTTTCCTGTTTAAGAAAATCTTAAGTTTATTGCATATATTTTGCTTTTGCTTAACAAAATTCGGTACAATTGATATTTATTCCATTATGTGTGTATGAATGGATGTGTGTGTGTGATTCAATTGTTTACGGTTAAGAAAAACTGGTTTGATATCCTTCTTTATGGTTTGGTATTAATTGTTTTAGACATAACGAAATTTCGGTGCAATTGCGGTGCTTTAATGTCTATGTTTATTTCAATTGCTTCCGGTTAAGAAAAATAATTGTGCAACTCAATCTATTTTCTTTGTATGTGTTGTTTATGGCTTAACAAAATACGGGATCATTTGTTTAGTCCAATTCGATTCCGGATAAGAGAAACTAAGTTAATTATGATCTTAGTTAGACTTATCAAAAGTAAAGGATTCGGTTATTCAAGTCTAATCGAATGCCTTGACAAGAAATATTAGTTAACTAACCTAGTATTTGTCTTGTCTAAAGTGAAAGGTCTAAGTTATTGTCTGAATAATTAGTGCCTGATGAGAAAAAAAAAGTTAATTCTGATCTTTATTTTGGTCTTATCGAAACAAGCGATTGTACTTGTGCAATCGGTTTAGCAAGGGAGCTAAGTGTTCTTAGTCAATTTGTTAAACTATTAGGGAAAATTTCTTCGGGCAATTGTTTCCTTGATAACATATTAAAACCAAGTTACGTGTAGTTTCGGTTTTGATATTGGTTATCTAAAGTGGTATGTGAAACCCTCGTGTTTAACTCTTATAGGTTGTACAATTCTTTTAGATTGTAAGATCCTTTCGGTTTTTGGTATTTTCTCGGACCTTTGTCATTTTGTGACAAAAAGGGGGAGAAATATATGGAGTAAACAAGTGATTTGTAATCACTTAGGAAATGACAATTGTGCTTAAACGTTATATCTAACGAAAGAGTAAAGCATTGACTAAGGGGGAGAAACATATCATATGATGATTGTAGTTATTTGGACTACAAAGGGAAATAACAAATATGTGCGGATTGAAAATATACCTATCTTAACTTTAGGGGGAGTATTAGCTTTTTTATTTAAATGTCAACAACGACATTTATGGATTGAATATATGCAGGGTATTGTGCTGTTGAAACTTGGAATCAAGCGTATGTATAATGATTTTTTTGTAATTTGTTTATCCATATGATTGTAAGAGTTTTGTCACTAAAATTGACAAAAGGGGAGATTGTTAGAGCATAGCTCGGTTGAACCCACCAAGCGTTGGTATGCCAAGTTTGGTTGTCATATTTTAGTGAATCAAAACTCAATTGAAGAGTCACTTGATTATGTACTAGAGACAACTTCGTATAGGTTAGGCTAGAAAGATTAGGATAATGAGACATACAAGTATTACTCGGAGACTTGAAGAAGGTGAAGAAGTAACAAGCTACATCGAAGACATCATCCTTCCTCTTGAGGTTAGTAATATTTTGACTTGAACTGTTTCATTCCCAACGTATCTTTCAAGTCGTGTTATATTGAAAACATAACTGAGAAGCTGGGAATGATTATACTCTAGTAGACATAGTATTAAAGAATTACAATACGAAGTATAACACCTATCTTTTGAACTTCGTATATAAGACATCAACATAATCGTATGAATGCTATTGTGATTATGTGCATGGTATGGGTGAATATTTCGTCCTAGGAAACAATGTTTACATTCGTTTAAAGGAAGTACATTCATGAACTTGTTTTATGAATCGAAAGGGAAATCACTAGGCTTATTGGTATTGTTATTCATTGCATATCTTTGGATTACCAATATGTGTGAGTTATTAGAACCAATCATAACATGTTATGTATCTTGGTAAAACTAGTCACAATGCTTGACTTATGAATTGGTATGACTTTTATTAGTGTAACCGATCCTAAGTAATCACCTAAGATGGTATGGACTATATTTGTAATTGGTGTGACCGATCCTAGTAATTGGTGTGACCGATCCTAGTAATTGGTGTAACCGATCACAAAAGAATGTGTAATCGATCCTTGTAATTCGTGTAACCGGTCCTGGTAATTGGTGTAACCGATCCTGGTAACTGGTGTGACCGATCACAAGTAATACCATGAGAATATGGTAACCGGTCTTGGTAATTCACGTAACCAATTTGGTAACTGATGTAACCGGTCCCAGTAACCATATTAAGGTAGGACCGATCCTTGTGTTTGGAAGATCCGTAAACCCATGATTAGTGTGTTGATTTGATCAATCACATAGTTCTTGGAAATCAGATGAACCAGTTCTAAACTTGTTTGGAAGTGTGGTATGATCGGTTCCAAGATTGTAAATATGAAAAAGGATTTACAAAGAATAAGATGTCGACATACTTTGAACATGGTAACTCTTATCTTTAATTGTTCAAAGATATTTCTTAAGAACTCAAGGAGATCCCGGACCGATATAAGTTGAGAATCTTTTAATTAAGGTTGTTAGTTTTATATGCTTTTAATTACCAGCAATTAAAACGCATATCTCTGGAAAATAAAAATTGGTAATGTGCATTTACTAATTGGAGATTTTCTAGTAGGATTTCGTTTAATATTGGACATAGCACTTCTAGAAATTATGAAAACCGAATTTGGAAATATATTGCATATCTTGAGAATATTTTCGGTTTTGGAAATTCCTTGGTGTCCAAACTTCCTTGGTCTATAAATACCTAAGTTTTTTGAGCAAACTATCCTAAGAGCCAGCAAAACTACCTTGTTGTGTTGTTACTGGTGGAGCCGTCTATTCGGAGAGGAAAGTACCCTAATTAGGCGAAATATCTTACGACCGCTCGTTTAAAGACTTCTGTGGGATCAAGAAGCTCTACGAGTACCGTTAGTGGGAAACTAGATAATTGCAGTATTATTAGTTTTCGATTTGATTTGATTGACTAACGGTTGTTGAACTTTGATTGAACCTAGTTTGTTTATTCTTGAGAATATTCTCTTCTGATATAAGATTCACTCAAACTAGATCGAAGTGTCGACATGATCTTTAGAACTGTTTGTAGATCTAAAGACGTCTTGTGATAATCCATTATTGACAGACTCCGTTCTGTGCGTGATTGATCGCAAGAGATTCAAGTTGTGGTGTGCAGGTGTTTATTGAAGATTTAAGAAGATTTTAAGACGAAGAAGATTTCTTATTTGGGTTTGTAGTGATCTACACTACAAAGGATTGATAATCTAGGATCTGAGGAAGGATTAGAAGAGGAAAGAAGGAGATAAGAAGAAGAGAAAGTCAGAGGGGAAGATGAGAGCAAGAACAAGAGAAAGAAAATAAATTAATAAATTATTTGTTTTCAGTATCCAATGACAGACCGGATACAAATACCAAAATCATTGGCCCTGCCTTAACAATAATTACTAAAGGCACACACACAACTACTAAGGGCACCGGACAGAGCTACAAGGTCTCTGACAAATACCCCCTACTCAATTTGATTCTTGTCCTCAAGAATGAACTTTGGGAACTGCTTTTTGATGACAGAATTGTCCTCCCAAGTAGCATCAGCCTCAGAAGAGTGTGTCCAATTTACTAAGATCTGCTCCACTAATTGTTGATGTTTCTTGACAGTCTTGGTGGCCAGGACCTTAAATGGAGTAACCTTCATGCTCCCATTTGAATCCAAGGAGGGTAGTGTGGTTTGTGTAAGTAGGCCTGCTCCAAGCTTTGGCTTTAATTGAGAAACATGAAACACTGGGTGAATCTTGCAGTTAGTAGGAAGCTTGATCTTGTATGCCACTTTTCCCAGTCTTGCAAGAATCTGATATGGGCCAAAAATTTTGTAGATAACTTCAAATTCCTCCTGAGTTGAACTGAAGTTTTCCTGTAACGTTGTAATCTCAGATAAACCCAATCTCCAACTTGGAATTCTCTTTCAGTCCTCTTTTTGTTTGCATGCTGATTTATCCTGTGTTGAGCTTCTTCAAGAGTAAATTTGAGAATAATACCCATTGCTTGCCTTTTCTGAAGATAGTCACAGTCCCATTGGAAGATGGATTATGAGAAAAAAGACCAAACTGCTGAGGATTGTATCCATATAAGGCTTGAAAGGAAGTAAGCTTGAGACTGGAATGATATGTAGAATTGAACCACCACTCAGCTAAGGAGAGCCAACTAACCCACTTAGTAGGTCTATAGCTTGTCATAAATCTTAAATATGACTCTATACAAGCATTGACTCTCTCAGTCTACCCATCAGTCTGTGGATGATAAGCAGAACTCATGTGCAATGTTGTTCCCATCTTAGTAAAGAGTTCTTGCCAAAAGTTACTTAGAAATAGACTGTCTCTGTCAGAGACTATGGTAGCAGGCAACCCATGCAATTTAAAAATGTTATCAAGAAATACCTTAGCCACTGAAGCAGCTGTAAAGGGATAACTGAGTGGAAAGAAATGGCTATACTTAGTGAACCTATCCACCGCCACCATAATGACCTCCCTTCCTTCTGATTTTGGTAATCCAGTGATAAAATCCATTGAAATGTGCTTCCATGCTTGGTCAGGCACTGGAAATGGTTGAAGCAATCCACTTGGAGAAGTATGTGGTACCTTATGTTGCTGACAGATGTCAGATTCTTTGATGTATTGGAGCAAATCCTTCTTTATTCCCACCCAATAAAAATATGTCTTTGCTCTTTGGTAGCTAGCCTGAGTGCCTGAATGTCCCCCCATAGAAGAAGAGTGGACATCAGCCATCACTTGTTGTCTTAAGGTTCCAGTTGAGCCAACGTAAACCATATTCTTATATCTCAGAATACCTTGTTTGAGTGTGAATGGGTTTCTACTGGGAGGAGACACTGTTAATTATGGAATTAATTCAGAAGCTAACTTATCTGAGTTGTAGCTCTCCTGAACTTCTCCAAGCCATGTATGTTGTAGCTGGCTGATGAGATGACATTGAGGAGAGTCTGAGTGTGGAAATATTGATAGATCATAAACCACCTTATTCTCTACTCTCTTCTTGTAACACACTTCATAGTCATACCCTAGTAATTTTGAAAGCCACTTTTGTTGTACCATTGTATGTAATTTCTGCTCCATGAAGTACTTCAAGATATGATGATCTGTGTAAGTGGTAAAGTGATTTCCCATCATATAAGGCCTCCATTTTGCCACTACCATGACTATAGCAAGTAGTTCCTTCTCATAAGTGGACATGGAGAGAAATCTGGTTCTCATGCCTTTGCTGAAGTAAGCAATTGGCTGCCTGTTCTGCATCAATACTGCTCCAACTCCTGTATCACATGCATCAGTTTCCACTTCAAAAGGTTGAGTGAAGTCAGGTAAGGTCAGTAATGGAGTTGTGGTGACAGTCTGCTTGAGGGATTCAAAAGCAGTTTGAGCTCCAACACTCCACTAAAAATTGTCCTTCTTAAGCAATTCTGTCAAAGTCCTACAAATAAATCCATATCCTCTTACAAACTTCCTGTAATATCCAGTGAGGCCCAAGAACCCTTTAAGCTCCTTTAAGGTGGTGGGTGTAGGCCATTTAAGCATGCAATCAATCTTAGTTGGGTCAGCTGCTACACCTTCATCTATTATGATGTGGCCTATATACTCCACCTTAGGTTGGCCAAAGGTACACTTGTTGAGTTTGGCAAATAGAGTATGCTGCTGTAGAGTCTTCAGTGTAATCTCCAAACGCTCCAAATGTGTTTTCATGTCAGGGATGTACACCAGGATGTCATCAAAGAACACCAATATGAACTTCCTCAAGTGTGGTTGAAATACATCATTCATTAATGCATGAAAATATGATGGTGCATTGGTCAATCCAAAAGGAATCACAATGAACTCATAATGTCCTTGATGGGTTTTAAAAGCAGTTTTGTAAGTATCTGGGGGGGGGGGGGGGTATACTCTAATTTGGTGATATCCAACCCTCAAATCAATCTTAGAGAATATCTTGGAGCCAAACAACTCATCTAACAGTTCCTCTATTATTGAAATAGGATACTTGTCCTTGACTGTGGCTTCATTCAACCTTCTATAATCCACACAAAATCTCCAACTGCCATCTTTTTTCTTTACAAGGAGAATTGGTGAAGAGAAGGGGCTATGGCTAGGTTTAATTATACTAGATTTCAACATTTCTTGTACAAGTTGCTCCACTACCTCTTTTTGGATGAATGGAATTCTGTATGGCCTTTGATTTGGAGGGGTAGTGAGTGGTTTCAAAGGTATGTGATGATCATGGGTTCTGGAAGGAGGTAGAGATTTAGGTTCTTGAAAAATATAATCATACTTTTTCAATAGGGGTTTAATGGGTTATGATATTTCAGTTTGAGCTTCACAAGCAGTAATGGAAAAAAGGTTACCAATCTATTCATGTTTGTTCTTCTTAAGCCATTTATGTAAATCACTTCCTGTCATCATTGAAATATGAGCTGAGGGAGTGTTACCTTGCAGTTTAATGATCTCTCAATCCTTGTTGAAGGTTACAGTCAGCTTCTTGAAATCAAAGGACATTGGGCTCATATTCTTCATCCAATCCACACCCAACACCATATCACAACCACCTAGCTTCCAGAGCCTCATGTCCCACTGTAACTCATGTCCTTGCATTTTCCAAGTGAATGAAGAACACTTAGCATCACTGACCATTTTAGCACCATTTGCAATAGCCACCAATAAAGGACTGGCTGGAGTCATTTGAACTCCACATTTTTCAGCAGCTCCAGCGTCCAAGAAGCTGTGGGTACTACCACTATCTATCAAGATATTTAAGGACTGCTTCTTGTTAAAACCTGCAATCCTGATGGTGTTCTGTGACACATTACCAGCCAAAGCATGCACTGATATTTCTACCACTTCTTCAGTACCTGGTGACATGGGAGTATCACAAGGGGATTCTTCACCAAATTGAGTGGTATCTTCTTCATCAGCAGCTAACATATAGATTTGTTGCTTGATGCACTTATGTCCATCTTGAAAAACCTCATCACAGTTGTAACATATCCCTTTTTCCCTTCTTTTCCTCATTTCAGCATAAGACAACCGTTTAATTGGAGGGGGGAATTTGTGGTGGGGTTTTGGAAATTCTTGGTGATATTTCTAGAACTTGTAACTGGAGATGGAGTATTTCTTGGAGTGTAGTAGTTGGGAACATAAAGTGGTGAAGGTTTATAAGAGTTCCTTGATTTTTTGGCTGCATTTTCAATGAGTGCTTCTTGCATTCTGGCTAGATACACTGCATTTGCCAATGTTTTGGGTGAAAACATTTGCACATGTAGTCTCAATTCTTCCTTTAAGCCACTAATGAAGCTAGAAGTGAAATACCCTTCTGTAAGGTGGGGGTATTTAGCTAATATTAATGCCTTCAATTCTTCGAAAACTTCCTGATAATCAAGAACTGAACCTAATTGTTGAAGCTTATTAAATTCCCATACAACATCATCATGTCCCAATTCTTGGAAATGAAGACATATCTCTCTCAAGAAATCTTCCCACAATACAACCTGCTTACCAATCTGATAATCTTGAAACCATACGTCTTCTTTTCCATCTAGATACATGGAATCCATATTCACCATTTGAGAGTCTATCATATTATGCATAATAAAGAATTTCCTACACTTACTATCCATGAGCGAGGGTTGGTACCATCAAACCTTGGAAACTCAACCTTTGGTCTTGGTTGTTGAAACTGATTATGGTCTTGAGCTCCAAACAAATAACAAGGTTGGTTAAAAGGATTTTCACCTGTGTGGTTGAAGGACGATGTTGGACCCAAGATACAACCCGATTCATTGATGGGAATCTCGTTGTTGGCTTGATTTTTGGTTGAAAACTCGTGGTAACGATCTATCTGAGTGGCTACAACAGTATTAATGGAGGCAATAAGCTCTGGAATTGGTTTTCCTTGAGCTTCCTTGATCTCTGTAATTGATTTCATCACCACATCATACTTTACTGATGATACACTTTGGGATTTTGCAAGCTCATCCATCTTCTTAGTGTAATATGCTTGTGTTGTAGTAAGCTCTTCGATTTTTCTGGTTAGTCCTTCAACAACTGCTTTTTTAGCCATGATAGGTCCAAGGATAGATGCTCCTTGAAAAAGCGGGGGTCTAACAACCACACCCAATATTTCGATTAGCAATCTGTATGGACTAACTCCAATATACTATCAAGAGAATCAACTAGACTCAATCTTAATAAGGTATATCAAAGAGTTATATCTCTCTTTCTCGATTCAATTCTTACTCAAGCAAATAAAAATATGCGAGTCTAGTTGAATACAATAGAAATCACTTGAACAGTACCAAAGACCAATGTTCAAGGATCAATCAATTTCAATCAACAACCAAAGGTTGGATTTCCAATTGATTGATTCAAACGCACAAGCTGTGATATTTCAATTATATAACAAAATATAATGCGGAAAAGAAATAACACAGACACCAGAAGTTTTGTTAACGAGGAAACCGCAAATGCAGAATAACCCCGGGACCTAGTCCAGATGAACACACACTGTATTAAGCCGCTACAGAACTAGACTACTACAAAATAACTTCGGTCTGGACTGTAGTTGAACCCCAATCAATCTCACACTGATCCAAGGTACAGGTGCGCTCCTTACGTATCTGATCCCAGCAGGATACTACGCACTTGATTCCCTTAGCTGATCTCACCCACAACTAACAGTTGCTATGACCCAAAGTCGAAGACTTTAATAAAAAAATATGTATCACACAGAAAAGTCTACGGTAATAGATAAATTTTTCTCCGTCTTTTGATAAATCAAGGTGAACAGGAACCAATTGATAACCCAGACTTATATTCCTGAAGGACAGCCTAGTATTATCAATTACCTCACAATAATCTTAATCGACGCGGCGAAAGAATATATTGTGGAATCACAACCGATGAGACGAAGATGTTTGTGATTACTTTTATATATTTCCTATCGTAGATATCAATCTCAAGACAATCGTTACGATTGTACTCAATACGATAGAAACAACAAGATGAGATCACACAACTACAAGAAATTAGTATCGGTCTGGCTTCACAATCCCAATGAAGTCTTCAAGTCGTTAACCTACAGGGTCTCGGTAGAAACCTAAGGTTAAAGGAGAATTGACTCTAGCTAATACAACTAGTATCACGCAGGAGGTGTGGGGATTAGGTTTCCCAGTTGCTAGAGTTCTCCCTTATATAGTCTTTCAAATCAGGGTTTGCAATCAATTTTAGCTTAGTATCAAAGCATTCAATATTCATCGTTAGATGAAAACCTGATTAGATTCAAGCTAATATCTTTCAACCGTTAGATCGAAAAATTAGCTTGTTACATACAAATGAAATGCACGTTTGAGGTTTGTGTAACCATACCCAAACATGTACATTTGTTGGTTCAACAATAGTCAACCAAATGGTTATCCATATGAGCACTTTCATATTAACCATATTTTTCTTCACCATAACTAGTTCAAATGACTCAAATGAACTAGTTAGAGAGTTGTTCAATTACTTAGATCTTATAGAAGTATACAAGACACAATCGAAGCAAAAATGATTTGATTCACTCGAATCGATTCATGAACTTTATAGCCACGGTTTGCAAACTTGTGTTCCTTAGTTAATATAAGTATAAGTTCACGAATAATCGTTTTTAAAATATAACCAACCTAAGTACGCGGACTAGGTACGCGGACTTAAGTACCCGGAATAAGTTTGTAAAAGTTTACAAACTCCAGCAGATTTTCTCGGGAAGAGAACCGCCGACAGTACGCGGACTGGGTTTGCGGACTCTTGTTCCGGTTTCCTGAGCAGTGGTAGCTCAAGGAATGAGACCTAAAACTATGGTTATATTTACACCTGCAAGTATACAGGGTCAGATAGTAGATAATGAATAAGCAGGGGAAGTCCACAGGGACAAGGAGGGAGCTGGTGTTGTTTTCTAAATCTTTCTAGTGACAGTGACTAAAAGCACTAGGGCATTTGAATCCACCCAATAATCCTAAGCAAAGGCAATGCCTATTCAAATTATGTTCTTGTTCTTTTCCAGATAAAACTACAATGAATGATCTCTCAGTTAGTCTCCCTAACTCACCCCTAGTATAAGCTGTCTTCTTACAGCACAACCTATCACAGGCTCATTTGGTTCAATTAGCTAACTGTCATTCCTTTATCAATTAAGCACATTTCTTCCTCCAGAGAGGTCTCAAATGGATGACTTATCAACCAACTTCACTAACTCACCCCTAGTATCAACTGTCTTCTTACAGTACAATTGATCACAGGCTAATTTGATCCATTAGCTAACTATCATTCCTAAAGCAATGAAGCACAACAAGAACAACAACATGAACATGAATTATCTTAACATATGATTATGGGTTTCATCAAAACCCTAGTTATTAAATTATAACATGATGAACACAATACTGAAAATAAACTACTACAACTTGGTGCACCGGCTACTCCGGGCATGCCCAAAATCAACACCCATGTCTTCAATTTATACATGCAAGTTTTTTCCCCAAAAAATCCCCAAACAGTAAAATTAGGGTTTGTAGAAACTTACCCATACTTCTCGAATTTCACTCCTATGCTTCTACCCACTCTGTGTCTGCCTCTCCTGGTCCTTTTCCTGCTCTAGCTCGACCTAATTCACTATTTTCACATGCTTAGGGTTTCAGAGAAACGTGTGAAATTAGTGAAGTAGATGGCTCAAGAGAAGGGGCGAGATAGTTGGTGATGGGATTTGTAAGAGGGGTGTGGTGGTGGTTGGATTTCTCGTGGCTGTACGGCAGAGTTGGTGGTGGTGATGGAGAAGGTGGTGGTTGTTTCTCTGCAGAGGGATGGGGGAGGTGAAGTCGATAGTTTTAGGGTTAGGGTGTGTTTGGGTTAGGGTATAGGTATTGGGTACTCGGGTGTTGAGCGGGTGTAACAAATGTTGATGCGCAGCAAGGATGAGACGTTGGATGCGAAGATGATGGATCGATCTAACGTTGAGACGGAGGAAGATCTTGAGCGACCGTTGGATTCTAGATGCAACAATTCTGACGTTCCAGATGAGAGTTAGGTGCTATGATGTTTGACAGGAGCTTCAGAATTTGATGCACTGTGATGAAGCGACCGTTGGATGCATCTGTGGATCCAATCTGACGGGTACGAGCCTAGGCAGGCTTTGGGCTTGGGCTTGGGCTTGGACTTAGGTTAGAGTTTGGGTTTAGACAATTCTGAGCCCGCTTCTTCTTTAAGAACAAATTCTTCCTTCCAAGCCCACTTCTAGTTGGTCCGGCTCTTGCAAACATCGTTCTTCGCTGCCTTTCTGCGGGAGTCTTTGTCGTTTCTTTGCTCTTTTCACTCCGTGAGTTAAACAGGCTTTATTTAGTACCTAAAAATACAAAATTAATTAAGAAAAGTATTTATTCTTGAAAACAAAGAAAATACAGAATATGGGATAAAATGTAGAATTAATGCACAAAAGATGAGTTAAATGCCAAGAAAAATATATAGAAATATGCACTTTTTAGCACTCATCAAATACCCCCAAACCTGAATTTTACTTGTCCTCAAGTAAAACAAAACTAAGGGAATCCTACCTATACCACTGTCGCTGGTCTCTCGAATGCATTTAGCATATGCACTAAGCCTTTTAAACCACTAAGTGTCCCTAGTGGACGAGTGAAGTCTCGTGAAGGTTTGCTTAAAACGTACCTACAAAGTTCTAGGACAAAATATAAGCTCAGATTCCATGAAATGTGACATGTGCAAGACAGTAGAAGCTCACAGCAAAATGGAGATGTCAATCTAGCTATCAAAGGCACAATCCTAGCACTGATAACAACTAAAGACACGTGATAAGAGTGTAAAGTGTATCTACACATGTTTCTATAATGACCTGAAGTTATGACTACTAATCACCAAGAGATAGTTTTTAGGCTAAGAACCGAATTCTAAGCCAAGCTAGCTGTCCGGCTTTACGAGAATTGTGAATGTTCACCCAATGAGTTGGTGATATTTCAGTTTACCCGCGTTATACATCGATAGCTGCACCCTCCTTGCTTATTACAAGACTATTTACAACAAAAAGATGACTATTTACATGACTCTTATTTACATTGATTACTCTCTTTTATTTTTGGAACAAGAGAGAACTATTGTCTTTAACATGACAAAACATGGAATAAATACTTGATTTTATTTTTTATTTTATTTTTTGATATTTTTTATTTATTTATTTATTTATTTATTTATTTATTTTTGTAAGAAATAACTTTGATCTTTACAACATAGTGACACTTTTGATACATGAACAAAAAGAAAAACATAATTACATGACTCTTAGCAAGAGGTGGCCCTTATCGAATGCATCCGGTCAAATTCTATGGTTGCTTTTCTTAACGTATCCTCCAACTTCTATCCCAGCCAACCAAAGAACAAGCTAGTCAAGTCTCATTCAGTATTCTAAAGTGATTGGCAATCAAACTTCCTATCAAACACCTTGAAGATCGAGGCTATACATGTATTGGTAGATCGTGCGCGTGCAAGTTTCTTATCACATGTGAATTGTGCTAGAATCAGGGTGCCTAAATATCTAGACTAAGAATCCTTATGTTTACATACATGCACAAGAGTCAACATTTCAAGGTAAATGAGCTCCATTTTTATGATTTTTTAATTTTTTTTTTTTTTTCAAAAAGAAGGAGTTCTTGTTTTCAATTATGGCATGTGATCGTGGTATCTACTCTATACCCCCAAACCTAAACTAAACATTGTCCTCAATGTTTCAAAAGATGTAAAGAATTATAATACAACATATGGAGAGGATTATGCTGAGTAGAGAAAAAGGAAAGAGAATACCCGATTTCGGCGAAAGCAAGATTAGAACTCCATTATTCAAGGCAAAAATCCAACATTTTTTTTAGCCAAGATCATATTGGATTAGCACTATATATACAAAAGAAACAAAAGATTTAACTAAGAAACTATCTACTAGATTTTATACAAGAAAATTTGGTTTTTAATGGGATTGGACTTTTTGGGAAAAATTTGGTTTCGTCGGGAGACATTTGGTTTTGATGGGAAAAAGAAAAATTTTGGTTTTTAGGGAAACATTTGGAAAACTTTGGTTTTTATGGGAGAAAAACATTTGGTTTTTAATGGGATAAGGAGACCAAGCCCACTGTTGGGTTTTGCGAAGCCCAGCTACGTTTTTGAAAAACAGGCCCACTGCTGGTGAGTAAAGCTCACTGTTGGTTTTTGGAATTTTGAAATTTTGGCCCACTTGAACTTTGGTTCAAGCCCACAGTTCAGAAACAAGCCCAGGTAACAATTTGAAATTTGGGCTCTTAAATAGCCAAAGGTCGAGGCCCAACTGGGCTTTGAAAACGTTTTCTGTTTTTGGGTCAAGCCCACAGTGCAAATGTTTAGTTTTCAAATGGATGTTAAGCCCACAGTCCCAGAAATTTAGTTGGGCTTTGGCTAGCTACTAACTAAAATATGAGGCCCAACTGGGCTTTCAAAAGTTCAGTTTTCTTTAATTAAAACAACAGGCCCAAATCAATCTAAAACCACAAGCCCACAAGAAATTAAACAAACAAGCCCACAAGAAATTAATTACAAACCCAACAGAAAATATAAGCCCAAATGTTGGGTTTAATATTACAAGCCCACAAGAAAAATGGAAGCCCACAGTTTGGGTTCTCTTAATGGGTTTAGGCTTACCTGTAAAGCACAGCCCAGCTGTTCAGTTTGGTTGCAAAAGCCCAGTTGGGCTTTGGATCATACTAAGCTTTGGATTCAACACTCAAGGCCCAGTTGGGCTTGGTTCAATTTTCTTTGGCTTGTATTACAGACCAGTTTGTCTTGGGTTCTAGCTGCAGCTTTGGTTCAGCAAGTTTCAGCCTTAGCAGCACAGCAACAGGTGCAGAAGGCAGCAGCAGTTAGCAGCAACAGGCAGCAACAGGGGAAAGTAACAGCCTCAGTTCCACCAGTTCACCAGCAACTTCAGAGGCAGTGAAAGCAGCAGCAGCACCAGGGGCAGATTCAGCAACAAATGTGCAAATGGGCTAAGCAGTTCACAGCAGTGCACTAAAGCAACATGCAAGAAGATGCTCTGATGCTGTGCAAGAACATCAAGCAAACAACTAGATGAAGATGCAAACAGCAAGAATGCAATGTAAACAGCAAATGATGCAAGTGCAGCTGCAAGCTAAGAGCAACAACAAGCAAATGAGCAAGGAAAGAAAAACAACAGAAGCTGTTAAGAACAGCAAGAACAGCAAGGGAAAATGATGCAAAGATGAAAAATTATGCAAAGATGAAAATGCAAGTTATGATGATCTAAATGATTATACTAAATGCAAGATATGCAAGTGAAAGAAAGAAAGGAAAAAAAGCAACCACACAATGCCAAGTCCCCGGCAACGGCGCCAAAAACTTGGTAGCTCAAGGAATGAGACCTAAAACTATGGTTATATTTACACCTGCAAGTATACAGGGTCAGATAGTAGATAATGAATAAGCAGGGGAAGTCCACAGGGACAAGGAGGGAGCTGGTGTTGTTTTCTAAATCTTTCTAGTGACAGTGACTAAAAGCACTAGGGCATTTGAATCCACCCAATAATCCTAAGCTAAGGCAATGCCTATTCAAATTATGTTCTTGTTCTTTTCCAGATAAAACTACGATGAATGATCTCTCAGTTAGTCTCCCTAACTCACCCCTAGTATAAGCTGTCTTCTTACAGCACAACCTATCACAGGCTCATTTGGTTCAATTAGCTAACTGTCATTCCTTTATCAATTAAGCACATTTCTTCCTCCAGAGAGGTCTCAAATGGATGACTTATCAACCAACTTCACTAACTCACCCCTAGTATCAACTGTCTTCTTACAGTACAATTGATCACAGGCTAATTTGATCCATTAGCTAACTATCATTCCTAAAGCAATGAAGCACAACAAGAACAACAACATGAACATGAATTATCTTAACATATGATTATGGGTTTCATCAAAACCCTAGTTATTAAATTATAACATGATGAACACAATACTGAAAATAAACTACTACAACTTGGTGCACCGGCTACTCCGGGCATGCCCAAAATCAACACCCATGTCTTCAATTTATACATGCAAGCTTTTCCCCCAAAAAATCCCCAAACAGTAAAATTAGGGTTTGTAGAAACTTACCCATACTTCTCGAATTTCACTCCTACGCTTCTACCCACTCTGTGTCTGCCTCTCCTGGTCCTTTTCCTGCTCTAGCTCGACCTAATTCACTATTTTCACATGCTTAGGGTTTCAGAGAAACGTGTGAAATTAGTGAAGTAGATGGCTCAAGAGAAGGGGCGAGATAGTTGGTGATGGGATTTGGAAGAGGGGTGTGGTGGTGGTTGGATTTCTCGTGGCTGTACGGCAGAGTTGGTGGTGGTGATGGAGAAGGTGGTGGTTGTTTCTCTGCAGAGGGATGGGGGAGGTGAAGTCGATAGTTTTAGGGTTAGGGTGTGTTTGGGTTAGGGTATAGGTATTGGGTACTCGGGTGTTGAGCGGGTGTAGCAAATGTTGATGCGCAGCAAGGATGAGACGTTGGATGCGAAGATGATGGATCGATCTAACGGCGAGATGGAGAAAGATCTTGAGCGACCGTTGGATTCTAGATGCAACAATTCTGACGTTCCAGATGAGAGTTAGGTGCTATGATGTTTGACAGGAGCTTCAGAATTTGATGCACTGTGATGAAGCGACCGTTGGATGCATCTGTGGATCCAATCTGACGGCTACGAGCTTAGGAAGGCTTTGGGCTTGGGCTTGGACTTAGGTTAGAGTTTGGGTTTAGACAATTCTGAGCCCGCTTCTTCTTTAAGAACAAATTCTCCTTCCAAGCCCACTTCTAGTTGGTCCGGCTCTTGCAAACATCGTTATTCGCTGCCTTTCTGCGGGAGTCTTTGTCGTTTCTTTGCTCTTTTCACTCCGTGAGTTAACCAGGCTTTATTTAGTACCTAAAAATGCAATTAATTAAGAAAAGTATTTATTCTTGAAAACAAAGAAAATACAGAATATGGGATAAAATGTAGAATTAATGCACAAAAGATGAGTTAAATGCCAAGAAAAATATATAGAAATATGCACTTTTTAGCACTCATCAAGCAGCAAAGTACATAGACTTCGGTTCAAGGAATAAGGACTTATACATGTATGTGTTACCACACAATGCTTATATCCATCAATGGTTATGTAATGTAAACTCTCATTTCAATCATTAAAACATTCTTAGAGGACGTTATATAGTTGTTATTCACAAACCATTTTTCGTCAAAGCCATTTTCAAGTGATTGAAACAAAACATGAGTTTCGTCACTAGGTAAAAATGAACTTGGACAAAGCGAAAGCTTACCAACACATATTTCGAGAAATAGATAAGCGAGATAAACTCGGCTCGAAATAGCAAATGTGTATAATCAAAGTATATATAGCAAAACGACTTTTGTCTCAAGATAGGAGATAGAGTATGTTAGAGCATTGCTCGGTCGAACTCGCATGCGTTGCTATCTCAAGCATCTTTGTCAATATTAGTGATCAAAACTATATGTCTTGATTTCTCGTTTACTTATGACTAAGTCTCAGTCTAGGATAGTTAAGTGTAGTTGAGCTCCATACTCCATGGCGATCATCTTACTAAGACGAATAACTACTCGAGGAACCAATGGAACTTCATCCGACTAAAAATGTATGTGGAGACTTGAACTTATCTATCACTCAAAAGTCTATTCTATCTCCTACTCTTGAGACAAAGTCGTATAAGTATGATAGTTTTCATACATACACATTTGCTATTTCGAGCCGAGTTTACTCGCCTATCTTTTTCTCGAAATATGTATTGGTAAGATTTTGCTTTAACCACATTCATCTTTACCCGTGACGAAATTCATGATGATGTTTCAATCTTGAAAATAGCTTTGTTGATGATAGTCGTGAATAACGATTGTTCTAACATTATAGAAGAATGTTTCAATGATTGAAATGTAGAGTTGAGATTAACAACTATGGATATAAGCATATATAATGTGTTCGCACATTAATGTATAAATCCATGTGCCGGAAACTAAGTATGTGCATATGTGTGCATACGGTATTGGTGAAGGAGACAGGTTGGGTACGCGTAGGGGCGGAAGTTTTCAACCGAAAATTTCTGCTGAGTTTGTAGTTTGCAAACTAGTAAACCGGTCACCTTAGGTACGCATACCCGTACGCGTACCCACAGAAGTTTTTGAACCGAAAATTTATGCTGAGTTAGTAAACTCAAATATGGTAACTAAGGTACGCATACCCATACGCGTACCCAAGCTGGTTATTTCTCAAATAGGTAGTTCATGAACTTAAAACAATAATTTATAAGGAATGCAATATTTGCAAACCTTGGGTATATTATTCATGAATTGATTCAAATGGATCAAACCGATTTTGTTTCAATTGTGTTTATGAATAAATACCTAAGCAATTGAACAACTCTTCAACTATTTCTTATGAGTCATTTGAACTAGTTATGAGAAAGATGAATACGGTTAATATGAAAGTGATGATATGGCTAACCATTAGTTAACTATTTGTGAACCAACTAAGTGTACACGTTTAGGTACGGCTACTCAAACCTAAATGAAATACATTTCATTTGTGTGTGACAAGCTAAGTTTCGATCTAACGGTTGAAAGATATTAGCTTGGTAAAATCAGGTTTTTCATCTAACGGTGAATATTGAATGCTTTGTTACCAAGGTAACTTGGATTGCAAACCCTGATTTGAAAACTATATAAAGGAGACATCTAGCAACTGGAAAAACTAATCCCCAAACCTCCTGTATGATACTAGTTGGTTTTGCTAGAGTCGATTCTCCTTTAACCCTAGGTTTCTTCTCGAGACCCTGTAGGTTAACGACTGAAAGACTTCATTGGGATTGTGAAGCCAGACGAAACTACTTCTCTTGTAGTTTAGCGATCTGATCTTGCCATTTTCTATCGTACAAGTTCAATTGAATAATTGACTTGAGATGATATCTCCGATAGGGCAAGATAAAAAGAAATCATAAACATCTTCGTATCATCGTTTGTGATTCCACAATATCTAGTTTCGCTACCATACGCTTTAGATTATTGTGAGGTGATTGATAATACTAGGTTGTTCTTCTGGAATATAAGTCCGGGTTATCAATTAGTTCCTGATCACCTTGATTTATCAAAAGACGGAACAAAAACTCTTAGGTTTATCTGTGGGAGACAGATTTATCTATTATCACAGACTTTCTGTGTGATACAGATTTGTTTATTTAATTCTTCTACTTTGGGTCGTAGCAACTCTTGGTTGTGAGTGAGATCAGCTAAGGGAATCAAGTGCGTAGTATCCTGCTGGGATCAGAGACGTAATAAGCGCAACTGTACCTTGAATCAGTGTGAGATTGATTAGGGTTCAACTACAATCCAGACCGAAGTTAGTTTGTAGTATGCTAGTGTCTGTAACGGCTTAATACAGTGTGGTGTTCAATCTGGACTAGGTCCCGGGGTTTTTCTGCATTTGCAGTTTTCTCGTTAACAAAACTTCGGGTGTCTGTGTTATTTCTATTCTGCATTATATTTTTTTACATAGTTGAAATATCACAGGTTGTGCGTTGTATCGATCAATTATGAAATCCAACCTTTGGTTGTTGATTGGAAATTGATTAATCCTTGGATATTGGTCTTTGGTACCATCCAAGTTTATATCTCTAATATTTGATAAAGACTCACAGATTGCTTGAGTAAAGATCAAATCGAGAGATTGGGATATTAACTCCTTGATATACTTTTTATTAAGATTGAGTCTGACGGTCTAGTTGATTCTCTTAAAAGTATATTAGAGTTAGTCCATACAAATTGCTAATCGAAATATTGGGTGAGGTTGTTAGACCCCCGCATTTTCAATTGGTATCAGAGCAGGCAAACACGTTGAAATACCTTACAAGTATGTGTTTGTAGCATTCTGACTCTATGGACAGAGGTACTATCTCTGAAAAACGCGTCACCAGAAATAAAGAATTTGTTTCTAATAAGTTTTTTAAAGAGAAAGATCCCTTAATCTCTGTTATAAACGAACCTAGTGTTCAAATGTAACAGACTAACACTGACATGTGTTATCCTGATGAATCTGACACTGTTATTCAAGAGGAAACAACTTGAGAGAATAAACTAATTCTAAATCTTGTTAGAATTCAAGTTGATAGATTCAAACAGTTGAAAAAACATGTCAATGTCCTTCTTGGTATAGTAAAAACTGTAACTCCAGTGAAAAGGCTTCTTATAAGGAAAATCCTGAAGTTCGATCAACTCGTATCTTGCTTGAGGCAAAACTTGAAAAGGATGCTTTAGAAATTTAATATCTCTTGAGTAATCTCTCCATTCAAGGATGTTTAGAAAAGTCTGTTAGACCATCTACTTCTATTCAAAATGAAAGAGCTCCAATTTCAGAAGTAATTTCAGATTCTCTTTCCACTCAAACTGGTGTGCAGGGGATTCACACATCAACTGGAAGAAAGAAATATCCAAACAATAATGTTAGGTCTACAATCTCTAATCACTCCCGTGATCAGAAAGTGTGTCTCTTTTGTGATTCAAAAGGGCATATAGTGCAAAAGAGGCAACCCGAGATGAAGTAGCAGAAGCTTTAACTGTTCTGCAGGCAACTAAATGGGCCATCTCAAAGAATTTACAAAATCTGATCATTGAAGGGGATAATCAGGCAGTAATGAGGCACTTATAAGGAAAAGTTTCAACTCTACAATGGAAAAGTATGGCCATTCTTGAAGAAGTAAATAAGATAGCAGAAAACCTCGTTTCTTTTTTGGGTTTCCGCTATGTAGACAGAAAGGCCAACAGAGTAGTTGATCTATTGGCAAAGAAAGGAAGAAAAAGCAACATCACAACCTCTTGGGAAGACCAAGCTCCTAGTTTTTTAATTCCAACAATAACTTATGACACTGTCAAAGCTTATGAAATACGTAACTTAAACAGCTTTCATGTAACAGTTTCGGAGGGGATTAATCTGATAGATTCAGTCATCGAAAATACTACTCATTCTGAGTTGGTAACTGATGAGACTGAATCAATATGATTATCAACCTCTGCTTTCTATCAATATATATCTATTTTCAAAAAAAAAAGTTGAAAAACAAATCATTAGTTCAACTTCAACACACCTTGGATTTGATTCTTAAAGGTGTAACTGACATTCGTATGTCTAAACCAATTGGTTTTAGTACACATCCTGTGTTTCTTATCAGGAAGGTCAGTTCAATGAGTTCCTCAAATGCACAAAAGCATAATAGACCTTTTGACAAATATCGTCCAAGAAGAACTCGTGTTCTCTCTCCTATTAGAAATGGAGATAATGCTAACGCTGATGTGAATCATGTATCAAGTGAAGAATGCAGATATGAGCAGATGGATGACAACCTAAAATTGATTATTGACGGATATAAGGAAATCATCAACAAACTTTGTACTCCATCTAGACAACAGCCTTCAGGCAAAAGTCCTTACTATGTGTCATATTATGATAATAGTAAATTTTATGATAATTTTTCACATCATAACAGTCTTCCTCCAAAGAGCATAAGAAATGGGTTTAACCAAAAACAGTATTCATTTGATGAGCTAAAATCTCATACTTGTGCTACTTGATCACAAGGTTGAAATCTCTCACACAAAAATCCTGGTTGAGAGATATATTCAGGTATACTTGTTGGAAAAGGTGTTTTCATACTCTCAAGCTATTTTCTTATCGTCTTTAGCATGAGTATCTTTGCAAAAATGCTTGCACAAGTATTTGTTTTGCTGTTGTCAATTTTTTTATTTCTGTTTAATTTTTGGTTAAACAAGGTGCTACTCATGTACTCTAAAATTGTTTCTCTTGAGACATAGATTTTTGGAGTCATTATGATTTTCTCATATTGCAAGAGGTCTCAGAAAGGTCGTGTATGTCGACTCTTGTCTTTATTTTTAGGTCGAGAATGAACTCGTACAGGTTACCCGTGTGACTGACACGAATCAATTAAGGAAACCCTAAAACAGTCCTTCCCTAAGAAACCTTTAAGTACCCGACCTATTGAGCTACGCAAGTCACGTACGCATACTCTATGTTATTTTTGGGTTGTCAAGAATGTCTTCTTCTTCATCTCGCTATGGTGATTTTGCAAAGGGATTTCTTTAGAAAGGTTTTGGTTTCGAATAAAAAGGGAGGAAGAAAAGAACTCTTGTAGAATATGGTGCACCTAATGCCTCATGCTACTATGCCTACTCACGCCAAGATGTTAAGAATGAGGATATGGTTTCTGCTGAAGTGGTCCATGACTTTCTTAAATACTTTGAGGAAGCAAAACTACAACTTGTTGATACAATGAAGGATCTTGATATGGTTAGAATTGAGTTGAAAAAGGTTTCTACTGACCTTGGTCTCATAAAGTCACATGTCAAAGAGCTTCTCAATGAGGATATCTTCTCCGAAGACGCAGTTGATACTATGAATCACAAGCTCAAAGGTCTCGAAACCCGTGAAGCTACCGAACGTGAACTTTGATTTAGCTTGTGATCGGTTTCTAGTAGATGTTTGATTTTTATTGTTTAGGAAACTTCTTAATAGAATTTTATTCTTGTTTTTGTTTAAGAGGATAACTAGGGTTTGGAATAGCCATTATTGTGAGTACACATAGCTATGTCCAACGTTTTCATCTTCATGTTTTTAAATTTATTTATTTAAACTCTAAAGTTGTTTTTGGAAGATGATTTTTGCAGTATTAATCTTTATGGTTTTATATATTACAATATGTTATGTGATATGTGTGTTTGCGTCCGTGAACTATTATTGTCCCATACGTTGTCAAAAGTTATCTCGTTTATATGTCGAAATGCATGTATTGATACAATATCGATGAACTTTTGACAAGCAAAATTTAAGCATATTATGTCATTTATTGATGGAAGATAGGTTAAAATCTTTTGTTTCACAAGGATTATGTCTATTATATGTCATTGTGCAAATAGTGATGGGAAATAGAATGAATCCTTGTATATTCCGCAGTATTGATCTTCCTTGATCCATATTTTATGTATATACTGTGCGGCTCTATAAGTCTTCTTATGTGAGCATTTCCAACTAGAAAAATTATAGATTCGTTTGTGATTAATTTGGTTGTGTATTCCAATTAAATTAATCATGGGTTCTCTTGTGATTAGTTTGATTGAGAATTTTTGGATACAAAATCATTTCCTTATGTTTTTTGGTGTCCAAAGAAATCCTTCTTTTCTCGTAAAAGTAAGGTCGCTCTTGTTGTTCTTTCGGGAATGACATCAAATGGGGGAGAGTTCTTTTGAACTTGCGCTTAATTTCCATATCTTTGTGGGGAGTGTGGTTGTGGAATATTTGAGGAGTTATCTTGTATCTTTATAAACTCCATGATGAATGCATTTAGCTTCGGCTTTATGATTGCATCTAACAAAGTTGATATGTACTTTTCTTTTGTCTTGAAGTGTCTCCATGAAAATTTCATTAGGATCCCGTTTTCATACCTTTGCCAATTTTATTGACAAAAAGGGGGAGAATTAATATGTAGTTCACACTACAAATACATATGGTTTTCGGATCATTATTTAAGGGGGAGTGATTTTCGTGTTGAGACGAAGTATTGACTAAGGGAGTGATACATATCACCATAATATTGTTGTCGAAGTTGTGATAAAAGAACTTTGATACTGTGTAATAATACTATGACACTGTATAACAATAATCGAGAGCTTTTGTTTTCTCATTGTTATGGCTACGAAACTTCAACAACTATGGTGATGAACTGAACATCCATGGAATCATGGGAGTACTTGGAAAATACGAAGTTTTCGAGTAATGTTGAAGCACCAAGGAGATCAAGCATGTGTACAAGAAGTTACAAAGTTTTATTTATTTTGTAATCCATATGTATTGATAGTTTTGTCACTAAAATTGACAAAGGGGGAGACTGTTAGAGCATTGCTCGGTCGAACTCGCATGCGTTGCTATCTGAAGCATGTTTTTCAATATTAGTGATCAAAACTATATGTCTTGATATCTAGTTTACTTATGACTAAGTCTCGGTCTAGGATAGTTAAGTGTAGTTGAGCTCCAGACTCCATGGCGATCATCTTACGGAGACGAAGAACTACTCGAGGAACCAGTGGAACTTCATCCGACTAAAAAGGTATGTGGAGACTTGAACTTATCTATCACTCAAAAGTCTATTCTATCTCCTACTCTTGAGACAAAGTCGTATAAGTATGATAGTTTTCATACATACACATTTGCTGTTTCGAGCCGAGTTTACTCGCCTATCCTTTTCTCGAAATATGTGTTGGTAAGATTTTGCTTTAACCACATTCATCTTTACCCGTGACGAAAGTCATGATGACGTTTCAATCTTGAAAATAGCATTGATGACGATAGTAGTGAATAATGATTGTTATAACATTATTATAGAAGAATGTTTCAATGATTGAAATGTAGAGTTGAGATTACCAACTATGGATATCAGCATATATAGTGTGTTCGCACATTAGTGTATAAATCCATGCGCCGGAAACCAAGTGTGTGCATACGGTATTGGTGAAGCAGACATGTTGGGTACGCGTACCCGTATGCGTACCAGCGGAAGTTTTCAACCGAAAATTTCTGCTAAGTTTATAGTTTGCAAACTAGTAAATCAGTCACCTTAGGTACTGTATGGGCTGTCGTAGGCTCAACAAATTAATAAATATATTTCTCACTAATTAACTAGTAATATAGCGGTAGTAAGAGATCGTTCCCATATAGAGCTGTGTAATTGATAGGTTATTTGAAATAGCAGAATAAAGTAAATAACAAAAAGGGGGTTTTAGTTGTGAGATAAATATAAAGACAATAATAAAGAAAAGAGATGATCAAGGAATCCTTCGCCGTTATCAAGCGTTAACAGGATTAGAATACTTATCTATTGTTCGTAAGAAACATTCATCACCAACCGTAGAATAACATCTATATCAGTGTTATCCCCAAAACTCCTTCTATCACTGGATACGGATGTTCTCGACTACCAGATTCTATCCAACGAACCACCAAGTAGTAGATCACTCAAGATGTAATCCAATCGAACGCCTTAAGCTTTGTCAATTTAGGTTGATCCCAGTAGTTAAACTCTTAGATCAAGGTTTACTTGCTAGTGTTGTCTTCACACACGATTCCTCCACAGAATCCCTCTGTAAGGTCTCGCGATTTCTATTTGTGTAGAGAGTTAATCGACGATTACTTATCTCATAACTTCTAATAGCGATAGAACAATCCATAGACTAATTTAGTATGCATCCCAAATCAATCTAAGAATCACTCATAAACCCTAGACATGGTAAAGACAAACGATGATGATAAAAACTCTCAATAGATTTGTATTATTAATAAAGCTTCACGCTTAGAACATTGAATTCATCCTTAATCAACAAAGGATTTAGCTACTCATATTACAAAGACGATGAATAATGGTGGTTTCCCCCTAAAGGGGTAAACCCTAGGTTTTGATGTAGAACTTGTGATACGAGATTGATCAATATTTTATTTTACATAACCTAATACCTTTTTATAGGTTTACATTGCTTGGTCTCCAAGTATTTAGTTCGGTTCAAGAACCCGACCCGAAAACACGAACTAGCGACCCCAAATGTGCCCTTAGGCCTTCCAAGGTGTGCATACACGTTTTCCTACTTGATAAGTACGCGTACCTCAAATTCCAGCAGATATTTTCGGAACTAGGGTATGCGTACCCGTATGCGTATCCTAGTGTCTTCAGTATTCGATAAAAGCTTGTTTTGGCCACAACTTCTTTGTCCGAACTCGGAATGACCTCATTCTTTTTGCATTATTTTTATCTTTCAATTATCTTCAATATTGTGATGATAAAGCCTTAATTTGAATGAGTTAAGATTGGTCTTTGTCCCTTCTCTTGAGTTTGAGTGTTTTGCTCCTTTTCGTCACACTTCTTCCACTTCTCTTGGACTTTGGCAATTGGATACTTGGAATAATTCTCTTCTTAGATATTTTCAGCACTTTGTAGCTCCTTTTTGGATGGTTCATATATTAGAGGAAAATAAGAGAAAACAATGATAATAATACGAATACATGCAAGAATAATAACTAAAACAAGTATGGAATGGACACCAAAATCATATGAGTTATGCACTTATCAAATTCCCCCACATTTAGCTTTTGCCAGTCCTCGAGAAAACTAAATAAAACTAATCATAAATACAACAACTCCATGTCGTGAGGATACGGTTACTCTTAGCATGAATAACATGCCTTTAAACCCCTGGCTGTCCCTAGTGGACGAGTTATAGTCTCGTGAGGGCTTACAAGAGGTATACCCACAAAACCTACTCCAATTTCTCGCCTTGGAATAACTACTAAGGATAGACACAAAGTAAAAAGCCAAATAATTATCTTGCATATGTCCTTTAGCTGTAAACATCCCACATACATTCCAATCATCACACATAAACAATTACTTGCGTGTGACATTCAACCTGATTGCAAAACTCTACTAAGATATACATTGTACTTGTTGCAATGTTTTTCACAACACTCGCATACTGAAATCACATGGAAAGATAAGAAAATGTAAATAGAAAAGTGAAGTGTGCAAATGTTAACTAAAGTGAAAGATGTTACCCACAATACTTGTATGAATGTCGTCAAAGAATTCTTATTTATAGCGCAATAGTTGAGAGAAGCACCCATTTAACTCGAATACATGATTAGATACTCTAAGCGTATATTTCCTTTCAGCAAGTATGTGATAGTTGCCTTGGATCCTGCATTCCACGCTTGCTTAGGCGACGGAGACAGGGACAACATTTCACACATACTACTATCCAAGTGTCAAGAACCTCATCAATAGTCTTTTTGACTTGCTATATAATGATGATATGATTTTTGTTTCATCGACTACATGATTAATCCACAATTCTGGACCTACCATTTATTAGTGTTGATGAAGAGGAGGCTTATTTATTTATTTATTTATTTATTTTTCTTTTTTCTTTTTTTTTTTCCTTTTTTCGGCTCACTCTTTATGAGTGTAAGACAATTGTCTTATGGGGCTTTTATATACTCAACCAATGATTACCTTACTACAACATCCACGGCAGTATCAGGATCCCACCAAATCACTTTAGAGAAACATAAAACTGCAAAAATAAAAAGAAAGTGATTCAGTAATAATTAATTGCGAGGATGAATCTTTCAAATGACTACCATAGCTTAGTTTCGCATTCAATTATGAATGCATATATAATTAAGGGTTGTAGAATGATAAAGTGGAACTCAATCTATAACCGTAGGAACTGTTTCAACCTTAAAAAGGTTTAGAGTGTCATCGTAAATATCTCATAATTAACTCCAAAAGATGAAGTCTCAAGAATGCAAGAAATCAAAGAGTATTATTTATTTATTTTATTTTATTTTTATGCAATCCAAACATGCTTAATGGTGTGGTTTTCAATTGAGTTGTAGTAAGATGATTCGTTCACTCAGATTTGTTGAGAATTTGTTTTAAGACTTAATAAAGAAAATAAGGAAAAATATATATACAAAATTTGTTACAGGATGAAGAGAGACCGGGACTCGGGATTTGACTACTTTTCATATTGTTGTGGTTCAGTCATTACTTCTAGACAATATAGCTCAAACAAAAGAAGTTGTGACTCTAGTTCTTTGCCAAAAATAGATTTCGTAAAATATTATTTGTAAGTTAAAAGCATGACGCATCTGAAGTAATTAAAACTAAGCATGCGGCATCTAACAAAATAACAAGTAATTAATAGAAATCATAAAGCAATTAAATCTATGCAAAAAGTCAATAAAAGAATTAATTCATTTACCACAATCATGAAAAGTTGCTTCCTCCGTTGTCCCGGTGGTGGGGTTTAGCTTCTCATGGTGAAAAACACTCAAAGGAATTTTTCATTGCTCAAAAAGGTGCATACAAGGATGAAAAGGGAGGAACAACAATTAAAACCGGGTTTGTAACAATTATATTTGTTACAAACCAGAACGACCCACAGTATGTGTCACTGATATTGTTGCTCTAAGACTACTGCCGCTTTATCGCAATAACTTTTGAAAAATAAGACTGATGCTTGTGTGTCGCAAAATTTGTAGCAAAATAAGACTGCTCAGTGTGGGTCTTATGTTCTTCGTGTTCTTGGTGCAGCAGCAGCAATGGAGGTTTCTGAAACTCTGATTTTTCGTCTCTGTTGTGTTCTCTTTCTCCCCCAACTATCCATCCCTTTTCTCTGAGTCCCGTAACACCTATATATACTCTCAGCACCTTCAAATATCGCATTAAACAACAAAATCTTCTCTCATAACTCAAGAATATTTTGTTTCCCCTTTTTTTTATTTTCTTCATGATTTCGTGTCTGCAGCTGTCAATATGTACTCAATCACGCATCAAATGAATGTGTACACAAATCATAAAGTTCTAGACATGCTCAAGACGTACGCCAACCTTCCAAAAATAGAACAAAATAATCCTCAGAATCTGTTTTCACGAGAAAGCATGCATCTTCGCTACTTCACTTCAACAACGGGTTCTGGCTACACTTAATCGAACCAAAGACCTATACCAATCCTGTTAGGCTCATTCAAGTCTTCCCAAGCAATTCCAGCTATTGAGTCTGGATAAATCATCACCAAAACTCGAGCCCTAAATCTTCCAGTTGACTGCAACCCTGTTTTGTCTAAACCAAAGATTAATCCCTGTTTTGTCGAAACTGATGAACATACATTCCATGTTTGACTGTGACACGTCATTCCCAATCATACTCTGACCAAAATCCCGATTAAATCTCATGCAAATCATATCAGGAAGCTATGCAGGCGAGGAAACTATTTCCCGCCAAAACCATGATTCAAATGTAGGGGACGACCTCCCCCTAACAAAGATGGGAGTGCGAGTAGAAGGTGACTCCCTGGGGTGCAAATAACCATGGGATACCCCTTATCAGTTAGGTGACCCTTATCCACACCGAGAGTCCTAATAGTAGGTGTTCTCCGGGGTTCCAAATAGCACATTTTGAGCAACTTTTTCCACACAAGTGTATTTCTCGTAAAACACCTACACAAACATAAAAACACCATAATAAGTAAAAAATTAAGCACTAACAATAGAGACACTATGGAAAATTCAGACACAAAAATGTGTCTATCACTTAACTACTCCCCCACACTTAAACTCAACATTGTCCTCAATGTTCAAAACCGAAAATTCTGATTTCTCACATAACAACCCTGTAAAACTCAAAACCTGTACCAATATCTAGGGAACTAGGAAAAACATCCTAAACGAAAGTTGTTCGCCTACGTATTTTATAAAAGGTTTTAAAAGGGAACAGTGTTTCGATAAACGTTCTGACTTTTATGGCCTCCGAACTGACTGACATGCAATCTGAAAAAGTTCTGGAAAAATACCGAAAATCAAACTCCAAATTCAGATTTTCTTTTTGGAAAAGAAAGGTGAGTCTGTCCTCTTTAAAATTTGGGGTCAACCAATCAAATCGGACTCCGTATGAAGTCTCGAGAGCTATTTTCGTAACTAGTACGTAGTCAGAATTTTTCTAACGAGAATTCGTCAAAACTTTCATTATAGATATAGGACTTTGTAAAATCTAAGATGGGAATGCAAAATATGATATGAAAAACTAAGCAAATTAAAAACAAAAGGGATAGAGATACAAAACCGATGGGTTTCCTCCCACGAAACGCTTGGTTTAACGTCGTCAGCCCGACGTTATTGTTATTGTTCGTACACCAATAATCTGAAAATTTGGTAATCCTTCCAAATAACAATCTGCAATTCAAATAATAGCTTCACAAAAACATTAGCACAAAACATAAATATTGAAGCTATCACTTTTTTGAAGTTTCCCCCACACTTAGTTCTTTCTACACTCGAAAGTGGATAGAGAACATAGAATTCGGGAACTTCAAAAGGTTCCTCAGCTTGGTGAACCTGCACAATACTCGAATCAAACACATCAAGTGGTGGATACTTAAAAGCAAAATAGTCCGTTAAAACTTTAGAAGCACACAACTCCAATCCTAAGTGAGGTATTTTCTTAAAAGCTGGGTTAACAACTCTTTGAGAAGTTACTTCAATTAGAGGAAAATGATCAATAGATATAGAATTATGCAAAGGATTAGACAAACCTTGTACCGGATCCTCATTAATTATCTCCAATGAATTATTTACCTCAAGTATATCGTGGTCCTCTATCAAACTATTGTTATCTAGCTCAAATGGGTCTTCCACGACTTTAATCAATTTGGTTTCATTCTCAATCTCAATCTCAATTTCTTCGTCAACCTCTTTATCGGAATCGAAACCTTCCCCCAAAAAGTCTAGTTCATTGATGCAACTCCTAATTTCTTCGTTTGAGTACGTTGCACCATTTATAACAATAAATATGTCATACCCAATCTCCACCTTTTGAATAGGCGAATGATCATTATTATGATCCGGAGTTGGGATAATCGTATCATTGTTGAAAGGACTTTCAAAAGGTTGTTCATCTTCATCGGAATCTTCGTCATCCATAGGAATTTCGGATTCGGTTTGTCTTTGAGACCAAAATTCTTCATTCCTTGTCTCATTGAGTTGATCGATTTGTATTTTTAAGTTCTCCGCACGCCTTTGAATTTCCTGAAGTTTCTCATATTGTTTATCTTCAATTGTATGGAGCCCTTGTTGATATTGTGCCATCACTTGGAATTGGTTAAGACGTTCATCCAAACCGACACCTTCACTCACCACACTATTTCAAGACCAAGTATCCCCTTTTTGAATATGTGAATGCTCATAAATAGGATCAGGAGTTTGGTTAGATATATTGAAGTAAGATTCGGTTGACATATTGTTCTCCGCGCTTAGTTGCTCATTGAGTGACTCCACTGTGGAAGTACTGGCCTTTAGATAATGCATAATCTGATCAAACTTCTGCTCAAGTTCAGGAGATAAACGATTAGAAGCATAACTATCCTCCCATCCCTGTGATTGTTCACTTACATACCCGTCATAAGGTTGTTGATATGTATGTGAATATCCATAGGGTTCCGTAGGATATTGATCATACCCAAAAGATTGGTTTTGATTATACCCATAGGATGGTTGGTAGTTGTCATATGAATGAGATTGAAAACCATATTGATTACCACTATTATATGTCTGATCTTGTGCTACGTACATGTTATTTCCGTAAGGAAACATGACGACTCACAAGAAAAAGAAAATCAAAATAAAAACAAGCTAAACAAATAACAAATCAATTGCAACTGCTCCCCGGCAGCGACGCCAAAATTTGTATGGGCTGTCGTAGGCTCACCAAATTAATAAATATATTTCCCATTAATTAGCTGGTAATATAGCGGTAGCAAGACATCATTTCCACAGAGATCTGTGTAATTGATAGGTTATTTGAAATAGCAGAATAAAGTAAATAACAAAAAGGGGGTGTTGGTTGTGAGATAAATATAAAGACAATAATAAAGAAAAGAGATGATCAAGGAATCCTTCGCCGTTACCAAGCGTTAACAGGATTAAAATACTTATCTATTGTTCGTAACAACCATTCATCACCAACCGTAGAATAACAGCTAGATCAGTGTTATCCCCAAAACTCCTTCTATCTCTGGATACGGAAGTTCTCGACTACCAGATTCTATCCAACGAACCACCAAGTAGTAGATCACTCAAGGTGTAATCCAATCGAACGCCTTAAGCTTTGTGAATTTAGGTTGATCCCAGTAGTTAAACTCTTAGATCAAGGTTTACTTGCTAGTGTTGTCTTCACACACGATTCCTCCACAGAATCCCTCTGTAAGGATGAGATTTCTACTTGTGTAGAGAGTTAATCGACGATTACTTATCTCATAAATTCTACTAGCGATAGAACAATCCATAGACTAATCTAGTATGCATCCCAAATCAATCTAAGAATCACTCATAAACCCTAGAAATGGTAAAGACAAACGATGATGATAAAAACTCTCAATAGATTTGTATTATTAATAAAGTTTCACGCTTAGAACATTGAATTCATCCTTAATCAACAAAGGATTTATCTACTCATATTACAAAGAAGATGAATAATGGTGGTTTTCCCCTAAAGGGGTAAACCCTAGGTTTTGATGTAGAACTTGTTATACGAGATTGATCGATATTTTATTTTACATAAACTAATACCCTTTTATAGGTTTACATTGCTTGGTCTCCAAGTATTTAGTTCGGTTCAAGAACCCGACTCGAAAATACGAACTAGCGACCCCAAACGTGCCCTTAGGCCTTCCAAGGTGTGCATACACGTTTTTCCTACTTGCTAAGTACGCGTACCAGTACGCGTACCTCAAATTCCAGCAGATATTTTCGGAACTAGGGTATGCGTACCCGTATGCGTATCCTAGTGTCTTCGGTATTCGATAAAAGCTTGTTTTGGCCACAACTTCTTCGTCCGAATTCGGAATGACCTCATTCTTTTTTCATTATTTTAATATTTCAATTCTATTCAAGATGGCGATGATAAATCCTTAATTTGAATGAGTTAATATCGGTCTTTGGCCCTTCTCTTGATTTTGAGCGTTTTCCTCCTTTTCGTCGCACTTCTTCCACTTCTCTTGGACTTTGGCACTTGGATACTTGGAATACTTCTCTTCTTAGATATTTTCAGCACTTTATAGCTCCTTTTTGGATGATTCATCTATTAGAGGCAAATAAAAGAAAATAATGGTAATAATACGAATACATGCAAGAATAATATCTAAAACAAGTATGGATTAAATACTAAAATCATATGAATTATGCACTTATCAGGTACGCATATCCTTACGCGTACTCATGGAAGTTTTCGAACCGAAAATTTCTGCTGAGTTTGTAAACTCAAATCCGATAGCTAAGGTACGCATACCCGTATGCGTACCCAAGCTGGTTATCTCTCAAATCGGTAGTTCATGAACTTAAAACAATAATTTATAAGAAATGAAATCTTTGCAAATCGTGGGTATATCGTTCTTGAATTGATTCAAATGGATCAAACCGATTTTGTTTCAATTGTGTCTATGAATAAAGACTTAAGCAATTGAACAACTCTTCATGTAGGATCCAAATATCGCACAATAATAAGATCTCGCGAGAATGTAGGGAAGCTTGCGAGAGAACGTAGCATGTGTGCAAATTAAGATCCAACGTGAGCCTGCGAGAACATTTCACGGTGATTCCGAAGTTAGGGGAAATGTTATCTATATCTCACCACATATGAGCTGTCATCCACTATGTAAATATCTATATAAAGAGAAAGGTAAAAGAGAAAAAAGTAACTGGTATGATTATTATCTTCTTATTCTTCCCCAAAAACCAGAGAGAGAGAGAGAGCTCCAAATACTCATTAATGGAGTCTCAATTGTAATCCATATGTAATTACAAATAATCATAGTAAAACCTAACCCCGTGGATGTAGATCAAATTGATCGAACCACGTAAACCTTTTGTCTCTTTACAATTTTAGCATTCTTATCATCATTTTTATGTTTAGATCTACAAATTATTACAAGGGGTGTGTTGTAGGATTTCCTGCAACTACATAATGGCGCTAGAAACAGGGACGAGTAAAGGATTTATCCTTCATGTAACTTGTTGATTCAAGAAATTTTCATGAAGATTAGCTACTGTTCATATTTTTCTAGATCTACAAAATTTAGGTTCAAAAATGGAAAATTTATGGAAGAAATCACACTTTCAAGGAGTAAACATCATCAACAATTCAAAGACATGAAAAAAGTGAGAGAAAAAATTAGTTGTTGTGGTGAAATTTAAGGAGAAAATGGAAGTTTCAGTGGAAGATTTTCATGTTCAGGAGAAGAAGGCATATGTGAAAGAAATTAAGGAAGGACGAAGAAAAGATAAGAGGAAGATGCTGCAATTTCTATCACAAACAGAAATTCGCACATATGGTTTGAGCTGGAGCGAGTAAGTGATAGGTCACGGGTTCGAATTTCACAGAGACACATATTTTTCATTTTCTTCTCATTTGCATGGGAGAATAAAAGAATAAGAGAAAAACATTGTGCGTTTATTTCGCAAAGAGATTCTTGAAAAGTTGGTCAAGAGAACAATATGTACGTTCGTGGTCGCAAGTTCGAACTTCCCTGCGAGCATAGTTTTCTTCTTTTTTACAAATAGCGAAATAATAAATAATTTCGCAATATTGTTTCATTAGTTAGAAAACAAGAGGTAGCACAGTTGGTCAAGCTTCGCTAGAGTGAGTTGTAAGACTCGAGTTCGAATCCCTCATCAAGCTTAATTTTTCGCACATTTTTGAAATCCTAAAGGCGAAGAAATGGAATAAAGTACAACATTGTGTGTTTCTTTCGCAAGCAACAAGTAGCGCAGATGGTCAGTGAAGGAGTATGCAAACTAGAGGAATGGGTTCGATTCTCCCTGCGACCAAATAATTTTTGCTTCGAAAATATTCATTTCGCAGAGTTGATATTTGATTACTTCGCACAGGCTTTGATTATTTCGCAAGAGAGGTTTAGCACAGTTGGTCTGGAGGCATGAATGCAAGCAGCAGGTCGCGTGATCAATTCTTGCTTCTCGCATGTTTATTTTTATTATGCGAAATTTATATAGAGTTGCCTCTTACACAGTTGGAATTTGATTACTTCGCAAGAACTTTGATTATTTCGTAAAAGAGGCTAGCACAGTTAGTATGGTGCGAGAAAATCCAAGAAGCAGATCAAGGGTTCAAATCTCACTTCTCACACTTCTTTTTGCTGCGCGAAATTCATACATTTCAAGGCATTTATTCACTTCTCTGATAACAACAGCGACTCATATGAAAGATAAGTACCACTTCCTTGAACATTTTACTTTATACTAAGAACGAATAAAAGTATTTTTGATTTGATTTACAAAAAGCGATTCAATCGCACGATAACAAAAATTTCAAGATTTCAAAAATTACAAAAATTACTAAGATTTCAAGATTTTTTTTAAAAAAAAAATCCATTTATATATATTTTTAGAATATTTCTTTTACAGAAAATAAAAGATTTTTGATTTGATTTACAAAGATTTCAAAGATTTCAAGATTTCAAAGATTATAAAGATTACTAAGATTTCAAGATTACAAAGATTTCAAAATTACAAAGATTGCGAGATTTCAAAATTACAGAAAACTGAGAAAATTAAATTTACATATTTCTCTAGAATATTTCTTTTGCAGAGAATAAAAAGATTTTTGATTTGATTTACAAAACGCGATAGAATCGCAGAATTACAAAGATTTCATAACTACAAAGATTTCAGAGTTACCATGTATTAGAATTTCTCTTGAATACTTATTTTGATTCAAATGATATGATATTATGAGAATGAAAGAATGAATAAAAGAGATGACAGAAATGAAAGAATGAATGAAAGAGATGACAGAAATGAAAAGATGAATGAGAGAATAAAGAAACGCGAACATTTTGCAGAAACAAAGAGACGCGAAAATTTCGCAGATAGGGGCGAACCTTTATGGCGTACACCCTAGTTCGCGAATAAAATTTCGCAAGAGGAAAATGTAAGACCTAAAGTACGTCATATAAGGGGGTACCTGTTGCATGGCTCAGGGAAAGGTTACACCGCCCCCGGAACCTGAGTCATGGAGATTTGGGGTCAATAAAGCCCATCTGGGAGAGGCACCTTGGATTCTCAGCTTAAGTATATGACTTAGGTTGGGCGACTAAGGTAATAAGGACTCTCCATAGGATTGCAAAATCTGATCAAGGCGCCGAGGTACACGGTTGAGCCAAGAGTGCTAGGGGCGTTTAAAACGTCCTTGCCATTCTTGACAAGTCTTGGCTTATACTGCACTCGGCCCGAAGAAAACCCCACTTAGGGTGCAGTCTCGTAACCATAAGCCCTATAGGTAAAAGGGATAAGAGGCTGCGAAAACAACTGGTTGTTGTTAAGACCGGATGGGAGGAGCTAACCTTGTATGGTAGAAGTACGCCTCCTTGAAGGGGCAACCAGGGGGGAGATAAGGGCGGAACCCTCCATTAGGGAGATGATAAGTGTCTTAAGACGCAAATGTCATGAGGATTTTTACTCGCAAGAGTATTAAGGCTTGTCATATTTGTGCAACAATCCTGAAGAGGCAATAATACTAGAGAAAAAGATAACACGAGATCAATGGGTCATTACATGAAAGTGTGAAGACGTCCTGCGATTTCGTCGCAAGACGGCAATGTCATGGGGCTTTATTTTCGCAAGAATATTTAGGCATGTCATATTGTCGCAACAATCCTTAAGAGGAAATAATACAAAAGAAAAAGTTAAGGCAAGATCAATGGGTTTTTGCATGAAAGTGCAAAGACGTCCTGCGATTTTGTCACAATGACAAGAGGTGGCAAAATAAGACCTTTAACTAGGAAGGCAAAATAAGACCACATAAGAAAATGAGTAAGCAAGTAAGCTTGCGAGAATGATTATATGTAAGCAAACAAGCTTGCGAATATGTACATGGAAATGAAACTAAGGCAGTGAAAATGCCGCAGACTTGATATTATGATCATACTGTTGTGAGATACTAATAGTGCAGGAAAGAGGAAAGATGAAACACAAGTAAGAACTTGTGAGGAACAATAACTACACGAAGAGGAATGCATACACTAAAGAAAAATCCAGATAAATGAAGAATGAAAGCAGTTTAAAGCTACATCAATTTTAGACGGCAAAATGAGCTAAGTAACACAAACATTAACTATACATTGCAATATATAAGCATTCTCATCATACAAGCATCATACTCGCATCATAAAAGCATTGCACAAGCATTTCATGGCATAAACATCGCATACACATTTCACAACATAATCATCACATAAGCATTAGATTCGCAGAGTTATTCAGAATTTCCCAGAATTGTTCAGAATTTCGCAGAATTGTTCAGAATTTCGCAGAGTTATTCAGAATTTCGCAGAGTTATTCAGAATTTCGCAGAATTATTCAGAATTTCGCAGAATTGTTCAGAATTTCGCAGAGTTATTCAGAATTTCGCAGAATTGTTCAGAATTTTGCAGAATTGTTCAGAATTTCGCAGAATTGTTCAGAATTTCGCAAAATGATTCAGAATTTCGCAGAATGTTTCAAAATTTCGTCAAATGTGTCAGAATTTTGCAGAATGTGATTATTCTGAACGATATGATTATTTCGCTCAATTATTTCACACAATTATAAGCAACTTGAAGAGATTATACTATCGCATGAGCACAACACATGAGACAGAGGCAAGATAAGAATGAGAAAACAATTTGCACATTCAACATTTTCTCAAAGATTCTACCCTCATAGATAAAGAACATAGGAAACTATGGATTACCAAGAAAACATTTTATGTTCTTTATCTTCTCGGCAAGAATCACCAAAAATGGAGTAATAATTTCGCATGAATAGAGGAAATACTTATTATTCTCATTCAAGGACGGATACTTCTTATATTTCGAGAATTGAATATTTCTTATACTTCATCGAGGATACTTCATGCTTCTTATACTTCTTCAAGGATACTTCATACTTCGCATACTTCAAGAGATGATACTTCTTATTTACTTCGCAACGTTCCAGAACTTCACAAAAGAATAGAGGCAAGTACGTACTTTTCAAGTCCAGTATACTTTCGCTCGTTACTTCATCAATAAAGATTAAAGACTACTCCAACAACTTCAACAAGACGGATTTTTCCTTAAAGATTGCTCTTCAAGCAATATTCAAGAAAAAAGAGGCAAGATGTAGGATCCAAATATCGCACAATAATAAGATCTCGCGAGAATGTAGGGAAGCTTGCGAGAGAACGTAGCATGTGTGCAAATTATGATCCAACGTGAAGCTGCGAGAACATCGCATGGTGATTCCGAAATTAGGGGAAATGTTAGCTGTATCCCACCATATATGAGCTGTCATCCACTATATAAATATCTATATAAAGAGAAAGGTAGGAGAGAAAAAAGTAACTGGTATGATTATTATCTTCTTATTCTTCCCCAAAAACCAGAGAGAGAGAGAGCTCCAAATACTCATTAATAGAGTCTCAATTGTAATCCATATGTAATTACAAATAATCATAGTAAAACCTAACCCCGTGGATGTAGATCAAATTTATCGAACCACGTAAACCTTGTGTCTCTTTACAATTTTAGCATTCTTATCATCATTTTTATGTTTAGATCTACAAATTATTACAAGGGGTGTGTTGTAGGATTTCCTGCAACTACACTCAACTAGTTCTTATAGGTCATTTGAACTAGTTATGAGAAAGATGAATACGGTTAATATGAAAGTGCTCATATGGCTAACCATTGGTTAACTATTTTTGAACCAATTAAGTATACACGTTTAGGTACGGTTACTCAAACCTAAATGAAATACATTTCATTTGTGTGTGACAAGCTAAGTTTCGATCTAACGGTTGAAAGATATTAGCTTGGTTGAATCAGGTTTTTCATCTAACGGTGAATATTGAATGCTTTGTTACCAAGGTAACTTGGATTGCAAACCCTGATTTGAAAACTATATAAAGGAGACATCTAGCAATTGGAAAAACTAATCCCCACACCTCCTGTGTGATACTAGTTGGTTTTGCTAGAGTCGATTCTCCTTTAACCTTAGGTTTCTTCTCGAGACCCTGTAGGTTAACGACTGAAAGACTTCATTGGGATTATGAAGCAAGACGAAACTACTTCTCTTGTAGTTGAGCGATCTGATCTTGCCATTTTCTATCATACGAGTTCAATTGAATAATTGACTTGAGACTATATCTACGATAGGGAAAGATAAAAAGAAATCACAAACATCTTCGTCTCATCGTTTTTGATTCCACAATATCTAGTTTCGCTACCATACGATTTAGATTATTGTGAGGTGATTGATAATACTAGGCTGTTCTTCGGGAATATAAGTCCGGGTTATCAATTAGTTCATGTTCACCTTGATTTATCGAAAGACGGAACAAAAACTCATAGGTTTATCTGTGGGAGACAGATTTATCTATTATCATAGACTTTTTTGTGTGATACATATTTTTTTATTAAAGTCTTTGACTTTGAGTCATAGCAACTCTTGGTTGTGGGTGAGATCAGCTAAGGGAATCAAGTGCATAGTATCCTGCTAGGATCAGAGACGTAAGGAGCGCAATTGTACCTTGAATCAGTGTGAGATTGATTAGGGTTCAACTACAATCCAGACCGAAGTTAGTTTGTAGTAGGCTAGTGTCTGTAGCATCTTAATACAGTGTGGTGTTCAATCTGGACTAGGTCCCGGGGTTTTTCTGCATTTGCGGTTTCCTCGTTAACAAAACTTCGGGTGTCTGTGTTATTTCTATTCCGCATTATATTTTGTTATATAATTGAAATATCACAGGTTGTGCTTTGTATCGATCAATTGGAAATCCGACCTTTGGTTGTTGATTGAAATTGATTGATCCTTGAACATTGGTCTTTGGTACCGTTCAAGTTTATATCTCTAGTATTTGATAAAGACTCGCAGATTGCTTGAGTAAAGATCAAATCGAGAGATTGAGATATTAACTCCTTGATATACTTTTTATTAAGATTGAGTCTGACTGTCTAGTTTATTCTCTTAAAAGTATATTAGAGTTAGTCCATACATATTGCTAACCGAAATATTGGGTGAGGTTGTTAGACCCTCGCATTTTCAGAGTAGATATACTTTTGAGTGATAGATAAGTTCAAGTCTCCATATACCTTTTGGTCGATGAAGTTCCACCAGTTCCTTGAGTAGTTCTTCGTCTTGTATGATGATCGCCATGAGTTCTTGATCTCAACTACACTTTCTATCCTAGTCCGAGACCTAGCTATAGTAGACTAGTTTTGATGGGTAGAATGTTGGAAGGAGGAACTAGCCCTAATCACAGAAAGTACTCCCAAGGAGTGGATAGGTTTAGGGAAGTAGTGTGCAATTAATGATGCCTTAAGAGATGTACCTTCTTTCCATTTTATAATATCCTTCTTATGGATAAGTGCCCATAAGATTATCATATTACTAAATTGTCATTTCCCTTTCCTTAAGTTAATACCAAACCATAAAGGGCTTCTTCCTTTAGGCCAAAGCCCAATTGTCCATGTGTACTCTTAGGTAAACTATGACCTCCCTATCTTAATGGGTTTGGCCTAGTACCCAAGCCTCCTTATACTAAAATGGAACCCTCAATAGATTAAGGGGTCGCCCATTCTAGGATTGGTTATTTTCATGTATCAACATTAATCCCCTGACTGTTTGACCAGTCAAGGACCGTGTCAACAGTCACCTGTTGATGCTATGGTTGAGATAGGCGGTTATAGTCAATCTTGATTCATGATTCTTGGTATGCTCCGGTTATCATTGTGGGGTTATGGGCGGTTAATGCTCACGACCTTTAGGATACGAAGGTTACTGATCTTCTCAGTAACTGCTCCTTCTTTACCCTCCTATAAATAGAAGATACCTCACCCCAAAATATCATCTTTTCACTGTCTTCTTTCTCCTTTCTTTGTCTCTCTGCTGCTTACCATGTCTAACGAATCACCTATCCGCGACTCGCCTCCCCGACTCGAATCTTATACACTCGATGAGTTCAGGAACAATCCCCGTCTCAAGGATGACATTCGATCGTCCGTTGCGGATGATGGTACTACTCTTTTCCCAATCGACGATATTTGGGTTACCCGCATGCTTAATCCTTATCCATTTCCTCCGTCCGGGTCAGAAGAATTGCTTATCCTCCCTCAGGCAGAATCTCCCCCTGCGCCTTCCTTCGAGGACTCGCCCCGCTTGGCGGTACATAAATGGGATTATGTCTTTCCTACGATCCATTTACGTTCGTCCGCTGAATCTCATGCCGCTTGGGATCTCTGGATTGACTACATTAGCTCCAATCCAGAGAACGCAAGGGTCATTCGCTCTATAGGTATATGAGCAGCTCTAGAGGCCTCCAAGTTTAGATACGTCCGGCGGGACCATGACAACATTAATCTCTTATGTGCACGCTGGGGGATCAACCCTCATACATTCATATTTTCCTGGGGGGATGCGACTCATATCCTCGAGGACGTGGTGGCGCTCACGGGTCTACCCATCCATGGTGACGTAGTTTACGACAGTTGATGCCTCCACAAATCTTTAAACAAGGATGATAGAGACCTTCGTGACCGTTTTCTTAAAGCCAAGGCGAATTCTATAACCTATCAGCTCCCCGAAGAGCTTAAGGCTGAAGCTCCGGACGAGGCTGGAGTCCCAATGGATAAAGGGAAGGGTAAATCCGCTGCGTCAGCTTCTTAAGGTTCTCACGCAAATGTCTCATCTTCTTCGAAACTCATGGCGTCCGCAATAAAAGCTGCTCGACCAGAGCCTTCTGCTACTGAAGAGGCTGATGATGTGAAAGAAGTGAAGAGCGGTCAGAAGCCAAAATCCGGGCAACGTCGAGCTTCATTATCATGCTGGATCAAATATTGGGCTCCTCTACAGTCTGGTCCTGACAAGAGTGTTCCTCCTCGAGAGGGGGCGACAGATAGAGCGGAGCTAGCTGCTTTCCTCCTCTTTGGCTGTGTCATGACGTTTTCGAATACAGTCCCCGGGACACCATCAAGAATGGATTGATCCCTATGGCTGTGCTGATGTCCCGCGGCGTGTCGTTCCCGCTTGCTCCCATGTTCTTGGGTGGTTTGTACCACCATCTGGATTTGCTGGTAAGTGACATCCGTCGCGTGGATGGATCCCATGAGGTTGAAACTTTTCTTCCTGCTAACTTCATCCAGGCATGGGCTTGAGAACGTTTCCCCAAGTATAGGCCCCCTCAGCTGAATCCCCTCGCACTCTCTCGGCAAGAAGAAGTTGTTCAAGAGGATGGTTCCAAGCGCCTAGTGAGAAAAGCCGAGTCTCATCATCGGATGGCTCTTTACCACAAGAAGGGTTGTCTTCCAAAGGAGAAGCTCAAGGATTACATGGACAAGGGTGCGGATTTCAACCCTATCACTTATCAGGACGGTCGCACTGGCTCTCTTCACTATTCTTTTGCTAGCCAGTCCCGGTAGAGGATATCTTCAGCGGAGATACCTTTGGCTGAGGAGTTTGACATGATTGTTTCTATTTTACCTGGGCGTCTTCCCGGTTTTCATGGCGGGAAGTTCTCTTCTGAGGATTACAATACCGTCCGTGTGGCGCGGTAGCTGGGGTTTGATCAAGAGGTTCCTTATGACCCTCCTCCTTCTTCAATAGAGGAAGATAAGGAAGTCCGGGACAGCTTTGATCGCTTTGTCTTCAAAAGCGGTCTTCGGACGAGCGACCAGGCATGCTTCTTTGATTTCTGTCAACCTCAGCTCCGCCGACCTGTGAGTGTTACAATGAGTGGCTCGGCTATCGTAATAATATTAATCGTAGCGTGCTGAATCTACTCATCAAAGAGCCCTTTGCCCCCCCCCCCCCCGGTTTTAACCAAGGAAGACCTCAAAGAGATGCATGCATCAGGTCGCGTGAAGCTAAACGCTGAGGTTTCTAAGAAATATAGGTTATTTTCCAGCAACAAGGGCCGCCCTCTTCGTCCAATAGTTACCAGCTGGGACCCTCCTTCGGGCGCCCCATCCTCTCAAGAAGATGGAAAGAGTAGCGCTCAACCTCCGTCCGGCTCCAAGAAAAGAAGGCGCGTTCCATCATTGACGTCTTTGCATGTCCCTTCAACTGCATCTCCTCCTGCTAAGGTATCTTCTTTTTTCTTTGGTTGTCATTTTAATATGGTTCCGTGTTTAGTTTCTTTATGCTAGTTTTCCATATTCTTTTAGAACTCTCCGCCTATCGGATGCAAACCCAGAGGTCTCTTTTTTGAAGAGTACATCAACTTTCCTTTTAACGAATGGAGGGACGATTGGTTGGCTAAGAAGATGAAGCGAGACGCCAGCGTGCTGCCTATTCCACGGTTGCCTTCCGTCCGCACTGCTAATGTCTCTCCTCCGTTTTCCACACAGGCTCCCAAAGTGGGGTCGTCATCCGCGAGTACTTTTATCGAGCGCGTGGAGCGGCAGCTTGGTCGATCAGTTAGTCAAAGTGGTCCCGAGATACTCTCTCCTCGTATGATTCTTCACTCTACTCATCTCTTAATTGTACAGACAATTAAATATCCCAACCATCCTCTTCACACTCCCTCCGATATGTTAGATGCAGGGGATGAGTCCGAGTCGGATCATTCTGTGCGTGACTATTCCCCAGAGGGTAGTGGTCTTTAAGGTGGCGCCCAGAATCAGAGCTCTTCCCCTTCTAAATCCCGTGAGTGTACTATATTCATAATTGCTAAGCTTCATATACCGACACGTGTCAGTGATAATATTTATGTTATGATTATTAAATGCATTTGGTGATCTATATAAACATCTTCACTTCCTAAACTTCTTATCATGATTAATTTATTTTCTTCTTTTCTCTTGCTTTTACCAGGTCACTCGGAGCCGGCTGCATCGAGTTCTTCTTGTTCTTCTCGCCAACCTGTTCATTCTCCAGCTAATCCTCCTCTTTCCCCCGCTTTGGTATATATATTCTACTTGAATTTCATTTCCTTACCATATCAGGATGTTTTGCTTATGATTTCTCCCTCTCTCTCCTTCTTTCCCCCTTTTTTTAGAGCATGGGAAAACGAGACGGCGCTCATGGTAAAGAAAGCGGCTCGAACCAGCAGGTCAAAGGCAGCGAGTTCGGCAGTGCCAACGACAAGCATCAGAGATCTTCCAAGCCAACCCATAAGGTTTCTCAAGGCGTGGATGCGGATGCTGAGTTTATGGCCATTCCTGAGGATCCTCGGTTCAAATATCCCCGTATCATTTCCGCGGCGGAGGCTGGTGTGGACAACCGCTATGCACTGGTACATGGGTTTTGGGTCTCTTCTTCCAAAGCAGCTAGCTATCGAGAAGTTTGTCCACATGTGTGTTCACGAGGAGATGCCCATCAATTCTTTGATCGTAGCCAATGAGGATTTGCTTATCATAGCGGAGAGTCTTTCCCTGGCGGATGAAACTCCAATTGGTCAGTATATCTTGAGAAAGTGGGATACTACCATCCAGACTTATCTAGTTCTCCGATTTCCCATCCAATGGCTCAAGAATCTATTGGACCAGGCAAAGGCTAGCCACAGCGCGCGAACCACGTTACCCCGTGAGATCGATGAGTTGGAACGGGAGCACAAGCATCTACTCGATGTTGCAAATTCTAAGAAGGAAGCTTATGATCAACTTATGGCGGACATGGGTCGAGCTTCCAAGGATCTGAAGATCGCTTGGGATGCTGCCGAGGAAGTCAATGGGCGCCTAATTAGGAAGAAGGCCGAGCTGGTTGCTCTGGATATTTTTTGATGATGATTTCTTGGAAAATTTATTTATTTTGTTTTGTTTTGTTTTTGGTGGGACTGAGGATTTTATGGTTCGCTTTTCTTTTGCAAGACATATTTTACTGTTTGGTTTAACTGCATTTATTATTATGGTTGGGTGGTATTTAATATAGTATCACTATGCATTTCTATAAGTAGGGATGAATGGAGTTGCTTTGACATCTTTCAAGTTTCTTTCTGTATTTCATTCATCCTCTGGTTGCTAGCTATATTTTTTGTGTAGCTGATGGCTCATCGTCTTCACGGGTATAATTTAGCCTTAGCCCCCGTGCCAATATTGATTGTCCCTTATGCAAAGGATCATGAGTTGACTCGCTTGTTATTAGTAAAAGCTTAAGTGGAGGCAATTAGACAGGTTAGAATGGCTAACAGAGTGGCTACGCGTGCACGATTTAACGAGCAGTATGAGACTTATTCGATGGCTCGGGAATCGCTGACGCCCGGACACATAACTTTATCTGTACAACGTGCGCTGGGTGATGCTATAGATGCCCGGGACAAAGCTGAACGCCTATTTCAGGAAGCGCTAATTATGACGACTAATATTGAGCAGGTGTTTATGGGTGAAAACTATTTCTGCCGGTTTTGGTAATTTGGGGTGTGTGAATGAGAAATGAATATAAACCCTAAACAAGTGTACTGCACGAGAGTGCTTGGGATTCGAGAAATCAATCTATACAATTCTTGCCTAAACCAAGAAATGGCTGTTCCAGACTTGCTTCGGTCACAAAGTGAAGGAGATGGGGTTGATCTTAGGGAGGGAAGCGAAGAAGGTGTTGAGATTGTGAAAGTGTTGGTTGTGTATGACTTGTATCAGAAAGCTGAACTGGCTTGCAGAATGTAAGCTATCAGTTCTGGTGTTTGGATACGATTGTATCAACACTTGGTTTCTGTTATCTTGTTTTGTCTTCGAAATATGGAGGAGAACCTATTTATACAAGTCATTGAGCCTACCCCACGTCTCTCATTGGAAGTGGAGGTAGTGGAGTGATGGAGTAGTGAAGTTGTGTGTTAGTATCACACGATCAGTCTTGCCCACTTTTCCCATCATCTCTAACCGTCCATGACTTCCTGACACGCTCTTGTAATGGTGCGTTGTGCGCTGCATGCTGTAAACCGCCATACCAATACCCCAGCATGTATCCCCCAGTTTGTGACATGTTTGATGTCTCGAGTGTGTGGATCGTGGGACCCATAAAAAGTAGCACGTGATGCTAGATTAAATAACTAAGTTATTTAGGAAGTCGATATTTATGAAATATCATGTGCATTCTATGCATGTAACGCATCGAATACATTCAACGTATATGAATCATCGTTGTTTTAAGGCTTAACGGAGTAAGTCGCGGATTAAGCATAGCATCACGTCCAACCATCTTCGAGTGATCGTTTGGAGGCTGTATAGGTAATCCATGACTTGGCCGATCACTTGTATGGAAGAGTGGTGGACGGTGATTGTGGTGATACCTCACGGGTCGCCTAACACTTGTCTTAGGATGTCCGTCCAGGATGGTGAAGTTGGACGAACAAGATGGATTGCGACCCATATCTGCGACCGTCGGATTAGGGTTTAGGAGGTGCTCGAACACCAACCTTTAGCTTGGTCGAATCCAGGCATGGGACACGTTTTTGGCAGGGCCGATTGGGCATACGTGTAGACGGCATGCTGGTGTATGTGTCTGTACCTCACTGTCCCATGGAGATGCGATCTAAGCCAATCAATTTTTCTGGAAAACAGTAGCGGTTGAGATTGATTTGCGACAGAAATCCCATGCCACAAAGGAATTGAAGACCGCACATCGTGCCTACTTCGGGCGCGCGTTTCGAGACGACCAACCATGGTCGGTCTTGGCCGATCAGTCAGGCGTGCAGTCGGCAGGCCAGTGTACACGTCCGTACCTCACTATCCTGTGAATATGTGATCTAAGCCACTCAATTTTTCCGGCAAAGTTGAGTGGTCGAGATCGATTTGCAATTGAAAACGCGCGGCCATGCCTAGTTTTGGCGCACGAATCGAGACGACCAACCATAGTTGGTCTTGAACGATTAGTCATGTATGTAAGCGGGCCCATGATGATTGTGTTGACATGATCCGGGCCCTTTGAATCTACATCTACACCCTTCATCTATGCCTGCGAAGATGGATGGTTGAGACTGATTTGCGACACATGTGATGTTCCGCAAACCCTAATTAGGGTTTCACGTCTACGTTGCTTTGGATAGACGAATTGGAAAGCCACGCTTCTCCTTTGGGGAGTCCGACCATGTGGGTCCCACGTTGGGCCGGTGGTGAACGCGCCAATACCTGCCTGGTGGCTATGGGTCCGATCCAAGCCATCCAATCATGCCGGTGAAATTAGATGGTCGTGATCAATTTGGGACCTTTAGTGGAATTTCCTGCAACCCTCAATTCTTCACGCTGACACAACTTCGGATAATCGTATATCAGGTTAAGGAAGAGTCGGTCATGCAGGTAGGAATAAGGTCCGCCGGTGTACACCACGACGCTTGTTCAACCGGCTTTGGGCTGATCCACGCCGTCCAACCACGCCGGTGAATTTGGACGGACGTGATGAACTTGAGACTTCCATAGGCGGACTTTGTTTGTACGATTACTCCAAGCTGCTCCATACCAGTCTGGACATTCAACTTCAGGCTGGTGTTCGGTGGTAGTTTGGGAGGCATGGTAGGTATTCGACCGACCAGGGAATTAGTGGGCCCGCTGGTGGTCATTAATGTAGTAGCCTGCTCCTGCTGAGGATCGTCTAGGCTGGTTAAATCGTGCGGCCAACTTGCGTGTTCATGATTGTTTCTGAGACTGATATGGACAGTTCAGATTCAAATATGCTCAGTCGGGTTAGTATAACACACCGAGAGATGTAGCTTGTACGCGTATTTCGTGCATGCCTCACTATTAATACTTGGAGATTCGTGTTACTCTGTTGAGAGTAACACTCAGTCGTCATGCCGCACTAATAATGAGAGTTCAGCGGAACAGGAAATACAAGGCTAGTCGTGTATTAATTGATAACACTATAAATTCACAGGGTATAAGAGATTGTTGCTACATGCTCCAACCTGGATGAATTAGTAAAGTGGAGAAGTATTCATCACTTATCAGTGGCTCTATCCTTTGCAGGATGTCAACGCATATTTTTTTGGATTTTTACAATTTTTGCCTTAAATGAAAATCCACCATCAATAGTAGGAAATAGCTGATTGCCGCGCTTTCATCACTCAACAGGCGGGTCCGAATTTCCGTGGGTGTGTTTTGACTTTGTGTGTCGTGTCTGCTCTTATTCGTTCTGCTGACATGTTAGCGGAGTTGGCGCATCTGTTGGTTTTGAAGGTTGAAGTCGGGATGCTACAGACTCATCGTCTGATCGCTCTGGATAAGGTCTGCAAGGCTTATGACGAGCATAAGGAGACAATAGATATGGCTCAAAAAGCGTGTGCTTCTAGTGAAGTTATGCGTAAGGTTCATCAAGTACTGGAGGAGGTGCGTAGCGCTTATATCGATTCCACCACCCTGTATGGGGAAGCACAATTTATGATGCAAGACTTGGACGAATACATTTCCTACTGCCGCTCACTTATAGCCGGATCATCCTCGTCTTGAAGAGTTCTCCCCAAAATTTTTTTTCGTCTCCTCGGATATTGTGTTGTCTTGATTATATATATGAAAGTTTGTTTTGATTAATCACCACAAATATTCCTTGAATTTTGTTTCTCCTTTTCTTTCATTTGTTTTGGGTTTAGTGTGAGATTAGTTCTTGAAATGGAATGTCTAAACTGTCTTTTCTGGGTGATGTGCCTTGCTCGAGATACTTTCGAGATCGAGAACTCAAGTTGGCATGAGCGGTTGTCTGCTGCGGATCATCTGGTAAAGAGGATTCGGAGTGAAGGTGGTCTTCCTGATTTAACCCTCCTGGAGTATCGTGGATATTGCCGTGAGAGACGTATGATTACTCACTTTCGATGTGTTGAGGCGGATCGCAATGTTAGATCCATTGAGATGTCCCTTGCTGAGGTTCGCTTGGAGCTTAATATATTACCATGATGATTTTTTTTTTCGTGGGAATTATGACGGTAGTTGTAGTTCCTATAAATAAACTATTTGTGTTAGTATGAAGTCTTCATTTTATACCCTGTTCATTGTCTATGCTATTATTTGCTATATGGCTGAACATTTGCATGGTTATGTGCTATCTTTGGCTTCTGTGCCATCATTAATATCCTCGTATAGGAGAGGATCCGAATTAGATCGCTTGCGGCTAGTGAGTCGTACAAAAGGACTAAGCAAATCCTCATACGACTAGTGGGTCGTAAGAGCCGAAATAGACTTGATTAGGGAGAGAAGGCTAGTAAGCCGTACAAAATATCGCGTTCAGTTCGACAAATAGTATAAGATATTTTTAACATTTCGGAAGACTCAAGTGTCCGGGACGGTTTCTTTCAGGATTCAGAGTGCACTGGATGATGCTGTCTCCGCTCGCCATGAGGCTGATCGATTGCTGCGAGAGATAAATCTTATAATCATGGACATTGATCAGGTAATCGCGGATTATGATATGTCCGCTTCTCATATTCCAAGTCGTCGTATGCATGGTTATGCCTTGTATTTGTGCATGATATGCGCCTTGGTGCATCCTTCGGATATACAAGTAGAATTGGCACAGTCACTTGTCCTGAAGAGTGAATTGAGAATTTTCCGAACTCATAGGTTGGCTGTGCAAGAAAATGCACGTAAAGCATTCAAGGAGCAGGATGAGACCTCCAACATGGCTCGCCAGAACTATGCATCTGAGAGGGTTTTGCATGAGGTAGATCAGGTGCTAGGATATTTACGGGCAGCTTTAACTGTGGCTACTATTCAATGTGAAGAAGCGCTTGTGATGATGCGAGATGTAGAACAAGAAATCACACATTGTCGCATGCTCATAACTGAATCAACTTAAAAGTTCTCCCCGTTTTTTTTGTTGGTATATAACCTAAGTATTCCAAGCAAAAAGTTCTCCTCGCATATTTTTTTTAGCTCTGATGGAAAAATCAGTCAGTACCTTATGTCTGTCTCTAAGGAAACAAAAAATGGAACTGTTGCAAGCTACTGTTGCTGGTAATGCCCGACTCGTTCATGAATGTGAGGAGCTATTTGGGGTTAACCAAATGCAGTATTTCCATGCTATGGATCTTTATGTGGATCGCCTGAGTGCTAGTCGGATCGATCCTTCAATAGAAAGTGTGATGGTTGCGGATGAGGCCTTTGAGGCGTTTGCTAACGCTCATAACCGGATGGAATGCAAAGAAGGTGACTTGGATGTTGCTTTTGGTCGACCGAGGCGCGCGAACTCAGTTCTATCTTCATTTCTTTGACTCAGTGGATTCTGCCACAGAATATATTGTTTTATCTGTATGTCGTGTCGGACGATTATGAACATGTTATTCGTGCTATTTTTCGCGTATCATACGTGCGTGTAATTTGCTTCAAGAATATTACTTCTATTAAATATCTTATTATTTGGATTAGTCGGGACTTACACTTATGGCATTATTTATTGATCATGCACGGAAAGTATCATCCTCCGGAGCTACTAACGTGCTTTATTAAGCTAAGTATAGAATCTTAGTCCTGTCTGGGACTATCAGTGCACTTTATCAAGCCATGCGCAGAGCTTAATCCCTTTGGACTATTGGTGCACTTCATCTAAGCCGTGTACGGAGCCTAGTCCTTTCTTGGACTATTGGTGCACTTCGTCTAAGCCGTGCACGGAGCCTAGTCCTTTCTTGGACTATTGGTGCACTTCATATAAGCCATGCACGGAGCCTAGTCCTTTCTTGGACTATTGGTGCACTTCATCTAAGCCTTGCACGGAGCTTAGTCCTTTCTTGGACTATTGGTGCACTTTATTTAAGCCATGCACGAAGCCTAGTCCTTTCTTGGACTATTGGTGCACTTCATCTGAGCTATGCACGGAGCCTGGTCCTTTCTTGGACTATTGGTGCACTTCATCTAAGCCATGCACGGAGTCTAGTCCTTTCTTGGACTATTGGTGCACTTCATCTAAGCCATGCACGGAGCCTAGACCTTTCTTGGACTATTGGCGCGTCCTATCGGGTTGTACGCGAGAATTTAACATAACTCAAAGTATAATATAAGATAATTATTTTATTATTTCTTAACCATCCGGCGTACATTAAGTTGCTCAAGCGTAATAATTTTTAAGCCATTTACCATTGATAGGAGTATTGATACGTGAGCTATTCATTCACTTTAGATAATAATATCCGCTTTCTGCTGCTTCGCTAATCATATAGGGGCCTTGCCAATTTGCAGCAAATTTTCCTGTCTTTTCATTACGCTGGACATGTGGTGCGATTTTTATCACTACATCATTTACGCTGAAGACTCGTTCTTTCACCTTCTGGTTATAATATCTTGTCGTTCGTTCCCTATACTTATCCGCGAAACGTTCGTCCTTGGATCGTCGTTCTTCTAAGGTATCCAGATAGGCGAAACAACTAACCTCATCCGAGGTAGTGAGGCTGGCCATATCCACCCGTGCGGACGGTATTGCAATTTCTGCTGGCAGTATTTCATCTTCTCCATACACCAGGGAATAAGGGGAGGCACGGTTGAACTCCTATTGGAGATGCGATATGCCCAAAGTGCAAGGGGTAGCTGTTCATGCCAGCTCCTTTGATGATCATGCACTGTCCGGCTTAGTATCCTTAACAGTGTTTTGTTGGTTGCTTCGGCCTGCCCGTTTCTCTGAGGGTAATAGATAGTTGAGGTGTGGAACTTGATCCCATATTGGTTCAACATATCCATGAAAGTTTGATTAACAAAGGAGGTACCATTATCCGAGCATATAATCATAGGTGCACAAAATCGACATATGATGTGTTCTTTGATAAATGCAGCGATCGTGGCGCCTGAGTAGTCTCGGAGCGGAATAGCTTCAACCCATTTGGTAGAATATTCGGTCGCAGTGATAACATACTTGTGACGCCCGGATGAAGTTGGGCGTATCGGCCCAATAATGTCAAGTCCCCAGCTATGAAAAGGCCATGGGGTGACGACACTATGCAGCAAGGTATGCGGGGCATGGATTAACGATCCGCACCTTTGACACTGATGGAACTTCTTCACATGCTCAGCTGTATAAAATTCCATCATGGGCCAGTAATACCCCCCTTCACGCAACTATAGGAAGAGTTTTCTCATGCCTTGATGCTCGGCATAATGAGTCATATCCATGACTATCTCCGCCTCTTCTTGAGACAGACAACGTAGTATCTTGTCCCCGAAACTCTTCCTATAGAGGATGCCTTCACTCATAAAGAATCGTCCGGATTTTCTTTGAATTTTTAACGCTTCTTGTCTATTTGGCGGTAGGCGCTCGTGCTGGATGAAGTCTATGTAAGGTTGTCTCCAGTCCTCTATCTCCGCACTACATATTTCCGTCTGTTGTGGGGGTGCTTGACAATCATCACATTTATCTTGGACTACCGCTGCTTCGACTGCCATATTTGGACAGTATATGCCCATCCTCTATAGCTGTCGATACAACGGGATTCCTCCTGTCTGTCCGCATGATTCCTCGTGGACACGATTTAGTATTTCCTGCGCTTCTGGATTTCCTACACATCGTGATAAAGCACCTCCGGATGTTCGGAAGTATAACGCTCCTCGGATTACAACAAACTATTTCAACACTTTAACGGGCACTAACTGATCATCCACCTATTTAGTCAGATCTTCGATGTATGTTGTTCTCCAATCATCCTTCGACTCGAACGTTGCGTCTTATTTCCATGTGCTGGGTAGTGCCCTTCTTTTTACCACTATGGTGCCTTTGTCGGCCTCGTTTAACTTTATCTTGGCTTCTAAGGTAGCCAACGCGTCCGTATGCTTGTTGGTAGATCTTCCAGTATGCTCGATGACGGTGCTTCCTCTTCTCGCTATTAGTTCTTGAGCTTCCTCTCGGTATGGTGCCAAATGCGCCTCTTTTACCTGGAAATCACCTGATATTTGGTTTGTGACCAGCTTCGAGTCTCCCTTGACGTCGATTTTCCCTAGATTGAGTTCCTCGGCGATTCGTAACCCAATAATCAATGCTTCATACTCAGCCAAATTATTGCTACATTCAAAGTATAGCTTAAAAGCGAATGATAACAATTCTTTCTTGGGCATCTCAAATACTATCCTTGCTCCTCCATAAGAGCCGTAGGACAATCCGTCAAAAAACATTGTCCAGCGTTCTTCCTCTTGTACCTCTGCAACTTCTCCGGGTATTTCATCACTTATTTCTTTCATATCCATACCTGGGAACGCGGCTAATAAATCCGCAAATGCTTTCCCGCGTACTCCTTTCGACCGCTGGTATTTTAGCTCAAACTCGGACAGCTGTAGTAACCAGCGGGCCGTTCTACCGGATAACATTGGTTTTGTCGCTAGGTAAGCGTCGGATTAGTTGTCGCCACCACTATGGTTTCATGAGCAAGCAGATACGATCGTAATTTTTGTATGGCATAAATAAGCGATAAACATGCTTTCTCCGCCTTCGAATATCGAAACTCTGCGTCCCTGAACCCTCTACTGATATAGTAAATTGGGTACAGTTGGTCGTTGCCGAGGTCTTGAGCCAACAGTGCTCCGATCGCCACATTGATAAATGCAGTGTACAAGTAAAGGGGCTCACATTTGACAGGAGGTCGCAGGACCCGCGCGGTGATTAGGCATTCTTTAAGCTTCTGAAAGGCCTTCTCTTGCTCATCTCCCCACTGGAACTGTTTGTTCTTCTTTAGTAGTGGAGTGAATGCACATAACAGTTGTGCCAGCCCTGGGATGAACCTTAGGACATAAGACACTCTGCCAATAAAAGTCTGCAACTCTTTTACGTTTCCGGGCGACCTCATAGTAGTTATTGCTTCAACTTTATCCGGATCGATTTGTATCCCTTTGTCGGTAACAACAAACCCCAGAAATTTTCCGGAGGTGACTCCAAAGGCACATTTGAGGGGATTCATCTTCAGGTGATACTTTTTACATATGTTAAAGACATGCCTTAAGTGGCTCAGGTGATTTTTTCGTGCTCAGGATTTTATCACCACATCATCTATGTAAACTTCCATAATTTGATGCATCATGTCGTGGAAGATGGCCACCATTGCCCGTTGGTAGGTCACGCCCGCGTTTTTCAACCCGAATGGCATTACAGTATAATAGAAATTCCCGTATGGGGTTTGGAAAGCTGTTTTGTGCGCATCTTCCACGGACATCTTAATTTGGTTGTATCCGCTAAATCTGTCCATGAAAGAAAACATATCATATTCGCATGTGTTATTTACCATTATGTCGATGTTTGGTACTGGGAAATCATCTTTAGGGCATGCGCGGTTTAGATCCCGGTAGTCGACACAACATCGGACCTTTCCATTCTTCTTTTCTACTGGTACGATGTTATCTAGCCACATAGGGTGTTGGATCAGTTTAATGAAATTGGCTTTCAACAGCTTCTCCACCTCTTCCTTGATCGCCAAATCTATCTTCTCCGGGAAGTTGTGCCTCCGCTGCTTAACAGGCTGATACTCGGGCGAGACATTGAGGTTGTGCGCAATCAAACTGCTATCAAGACTCGAAATTTCATCATGTGTAAATGCAAACACATCCCGATACTCATGGAGCAGGTTAACCAGTCGTGGCCTTTCTTCTCCTTCCAGGTGCTTGCTAATGCGTATACAGCGAGGTTCATCTTCCGTGCCAAGGTTTACTTCTTCTAACCCATCGAGGGTCGGATCGAGTCTTGTATTTTCTTCAGGTAAACCTTTTATTATTTCTTCTTCCGAGATCAAAGGCTCTACTTCTTCCTGCAAATCTTCAATCACTAGGGTTTCTTCCATCATTTCCTCGTCCGCTGATGACATAGCGCAGTCATGTTGTCGATTGGAAGCTTCACCGGCTAATTTCTATAAGCGGTAAACGTGTCCGCCCTCCGGTTGTGAGAAGCGTTTAAATTGACTATTCTTTGTTTCGACTACATCCCTCTTAGTTCCCATGGGAGGTCCCATCCGAAATGGACTAAAGACCGATTTAGCCTTTCCTTTCGTTTGTGTTTCAGGATGGAACTCTTCCCACCTAGGAAGAGTGGTGAAATGCTCTGACTGCTCTCCTTCGTCCGTGACCGGTTGTATGTAGAAAACTGCGTCTGCCATGTAAGCTTCCTCTAGACCAAACAGATTACTTGTAGATGGGATCCGGAATTGCCTTCCTCCAATATTAGTCTTGACACACTGGTGATATGTAGACGCTACTACCTTGTGATTCAGAAGCCATCCTCTCCCTAGTAAGACATGAAATGTGGTATCATCCTCAAGCACGTAAAAGGGAGTGAGTGCTCTGATATGTCCGATCTTCATCATCAGATGTATTATTCCCATTTTCGTCCGAGTCTGTCCTCCAAATCCTCTCACAGTCGTTGCACGCATTTTGATCCACGTTCTTGATACTCCTAAGGGTTCCAATGTGTGTAGGGAGATCATATTGAGGCATGCTCCGCCGTCTATGAAAGCTCGCTTGAGGGGCTGCTTGTTAATATGTGTCGTGAGGTACAAGGGTCGGAGGTGCTCCCCTGGATAGCATATATCTTCGTTAGTGAAAGTAATAGCTTCTCTAGGCATCGGATTGTACACCTTTCCGGATGCAATTGCTGCGACAGCTTTGGATGCCTCGCGGACTTGATCCTCGCTGAAACCAAGAGAGTCGAAGAATTGCTGGGCCAGAACAGTTTGGGCGAATTTGCTAGCGACTCCATTTGTGTCTGAAAAGATGGTTGTCTCAGACGCTTCACATGCTTCCTCCTCTTCCGCGTCTTCCCATGGTCTCTAGGTTTCTCCTTCTGCGGGTTCATGGGAGATCATCATAACTTGGTGCTGAGGGAGAGGGTCCTTTTGGATACTTTGTTCTACTATCTCTAGCTCGCCTCTGGATCGTTTTCTCTGCACTATGTAGCGGAAAGAGAAACATTCCACAGTCGGATGATGGACCCTCTTGTGATAATGGCAGTATCGTTCGTGCATCTTATCTACCGCGGTAGGTTCTGTAGCCACGGGCGACAGAGTTTCTTCTTTGTTGTCCACCATTGTTCTAGAAGTCCTATTATCTTCTCCTTGCTGCATGACAATGGTGGAGGAGGGTTTGATCTTCCTCTATCCGCTCTTCCCCCTCTTCTCCCGGAGTGTCCTCCTCGGTAAGGGCCAAAAGCAGCTCCTCATTTTCCTCTGTCACCTCCTTGGTCATTGGATGCAGAGTTAACAGAATGTAATTGCCAATTTTGTCCGCTTGTTCCCGAGTTCATAACATCCGCGTAGTATGATATTTGGGCTGCAGCTTCTTCGACCTCCACAAAAGTTTGAAACTTGAAGTTCGTCAAGTTTAGCCGAAAGATTGCATCCATTCCTCGAATACAAATCTCCACCAAGCGTTCCTTCAGGATGTCCTCATGACATTCCAGTGTAAAATATCGGAAGCGAGTGATAAACTTCCCGATCTCTTCTCCGACCCGCTGGGTGCACCTTCCTAAGTCTATTATCGTGACTCTTCTTTGTGCGGAGTAAAACTTCTTTAGGAAAAGTTGCACCATGGAGGACCATGAGATGATACTTCCAGGTTTCAAGTTATCATACCAGGTAAAGGCATTATCCGTAAGTGACTTAGGGAACTCTCTCATGCAGAGACTCTCATCTTGAGCGTACGCATTCATTGCTGATATGAAACGACTCACATGTTCCCGTGCATTCCCTTTTCCTCCATATATCTTTAATTTTGGCGATGTGTAATCCTCGGGATATAAGTAATCAGCGACCTCTGCAGAGTACGGGGGTTCCAGTGAATCGTAAGCGTTGTGCTTCGTTAATCAGTAATTGGCTAGATACTTGGAGATCGCGTCTTCTATCATACCCGGAGTTGTGTTTTTTGTACCGACTGTTTTAGTGGTTGTCGCGCTCTGTTCCCTTGCTCGCTTCAGACGTCCGCGCAGCTCATGTTGCCTTTTAATGGACGCGTTTAACTCCTCTTGTATTTCGTTCATCTCTTGCTCGTTGGTTTCAGCTACAGCTTTCTCTTTAAGCATTTATCCTTTCTTCTGGAGCTCTCCTGAACCCTGGGATGCTCCTTCCCCTTGTACGATAGGTGTTGTGACTACCGCTCGGAAATGTATCTCTTCATCACTTTCCCATGCACGTCTTCTATGGAAACGCCCTCCGGATTAGGTACTTCTCCGCCTGCTGGTACTTCCTGGCTCGCACCTGGGAGTATCATGCTGAAAAGGAGGCTAAGAACCTCCCACTGTGGTCGCACTGTTGATGGGTAGAATGTGGGAAGGAGGAACTAGCCCTAATCACAGAAAGTACTCCCAAGGAGTGGGTAGGTTTAGGGAAGTAGAGGGGAATTAATGATGCCTTAAGAGATGTACCTTCTTTCCCTTTTATAATATCACTCTTATGGATAAGTTCCCATAAGATTATTATATTACTAAATTTTCATTTCCCTTTCCTTGAGTTAATACCAAACCCTAAAGGGCTTCTTTCTTTAGGCCAAAGCCCAACTATCCATGTGTACTCTTGGGTAAACTATGACCTCCCTATCTTAATGGGTTTGGCCTAGTCCCCAAGCCTCTTTATCCTAAAAGGGAACCCTCAATGGATTAAGGGGTCGCCCATTCTAGGATTGGTTATTTTCATGTATCAACAACTAGAAATCAGGACTTATAGTTTTGGTCACTAACATTGACAAACATGCTTGAGATAACAACGCATGCGAGTTCGACCAAGCAGTGCTCTAACAATCTCCTCCTTTGTCAATTTTAGTGACAAAACTATCAATACATATGGAATACAAAAATAAATAGAATTTTGTAGCTCCTATTCTACATGCCTAATCTTCAACATTACTCGAAATCTTCGTCACTTCCAAGTATTCCAATGACTCCAAAGGTTGTAAGTTTAGCATCATCGTTGTTGAAAATCCGTAGCTATAACAATGAGAAAACAAGAATTCGCAATCATTGTTATACAATGTTATAGTATTATTATACAAAATCAAAGTTCAATTGTATCACAACTTCGAAAACAATGCTATGGTGATATGTATCACTCCCCCTTAAAACCATTTGGACGCGGACGAGTCAAGCTCTGAGGATCGGCGACAAACTCAGCTCTCTCCTCCATCAATTTTCTAGATTTTCAGGTCAAATCTTCATTAAATCTCAGGTGATTTCATTACAAAAATTCTTCAAATGATTGGTGTTTCTAAAATTTGCCCTTTCATTACATAGTTTTGTACTAGTTTTTATTTATGGGATTGGTTTTCTTTTTTCTCAAAGGAAAACTTAGGGTTAAGATGGGGTCATCGATATATGATCTCTCAAAAACTCCTGATATTCATCCTTCAGTAAACTTGATTAATGAGAATAATGAAGCAAGATACGATGCTTGGAAATTTTCCTTAATTGGTCGTTTAGATTTTGTAATTTTCAGAAGTAGAAATTTTACTTCGTAATCAATGGAAATTAGTGGATAAAGTACATCTGATTCCTTTAGGTAGAGGTTTTTTTACAATCAAATTGAATAATATTGAAGATAAGAACTATGTCAAATCAGGTCAATGGGAGGTTCATGATCAAATTCTTAAAGTAAGGAACTGGATTCCTAATTTTAGACCTGAAAACCAGCGTACCTCTAAAGCGATGATATGGGTGCAATTTCCTGGTTTGAGTCTTGAATACTGGGATGAAAAGACTTTATTTACCATTAGTGGAGCTCTTGGAACTCCAATTAAAGTTGATGCAGCTATCTTAAATTTCCAAAGTGGGTATTATACTAAAGTTTTAATTGAAATCTATTTGGAAAAAACGATTCTTAACAAGCTTTGGATTATCACAAAGTATGGAGCATTCTCTCAAGGTGTGACTCTTACAAATCTGCCTAAATTCTGTTATAAATGTAAAATTGTGGGTCATCTTCACTCTGAATGTAGAAATAAGCAGAGTTCAAATATAGAAAGTACTTGAAAAAACACTGAACCTGGAGAAAAGTTAGACACAAAGCAGAATCATCATCCATCACCACCAGCAGCTCAATCTGTGTTGCAGACTCAACCTGCCACCACTCCATCACAGAATGTAGAAGATGTTGCAGTTTGTAATAACAGTCAGAACTCCAATGATATTTCATCTGATGATATTCATATTAGTAATGGCATTCCTCCAAATGAAGTTTTTAGCATCAATCCTGCAGTGGAAACTCCTTTTATTGTTCAAAATGCTCCTGGTATAAATACTTCAGTAAATCAGTTTGAAATTCTTCAAGACAATGATGGAGATACTTCTTGCTCTGAAGATGGTGAAATTAAAGAGGTTAGTACCAATACTCTGTTAATTTTGTTTCTGGTTCTCAACCTATTACAATATTGAAGAGTATTACCTCTTCAGTGGATGCTGGAAATAGTAAATCTGGAGCAAAGAAGAAACCTCCAGTAAAACCTGCAGTTGTTACTAGAAAAGCTAGTAAAGAAATACTTAAACATGTGATTGATAAGGGGAGTTTATCTCCTCAACCTCCACCCTTTAAATGAAGACAATCTTCTGGAATATCAGAGGCCTTAAAAGACAAAAGGCCAAAGATAAATTATTTAGTTTAGTTAATTCTAACAATCCTTCTTTGGTTTGGGTTGTGGAACCAAAAATCAAAACTTCAAAATTTAATTTTAAGCTACCTGGTATGCATCATCAAATTATCCATAATTCTTCAGGTAATAATAAAGGAAACATCTGGTTATTTTGGAATTGTTCCCTCACTGCTCCTGTAGTTATTGATATTAGCAGCCAATGCATTACAGTAGAAGTTGGAGGTTTTCTGGTTACTGGTGTTCATGATAATTCATATGCTACTAACAGAAGAGAACTATGGAAAAAGTTATGTGATATTAGTCTTATGGATAAACCTTGGTTAATTTTGGGTGATTTTAATACTGTCCTATGGAGGAAAAGAAAGGTGGTAGAACTCCTATTTTCTCTGCTGTTAAAGATTTTCAAGATTGTGTTGATTATTGTGGCCTTCTTCAAGCTCCAAAATCTGGTTTAGATTTTTCTTGGTGTAATGGTAGAGTTGGGAGAAAGAGGATTTTGTGTAATTTAGATAGAGCATTATATAACTTGAAATGGTTGGATAAATTCAGTGGCTGGCATTACCAGGTGGGGGCTAGGGGAATATCTGATCATGGCCCTATAATTGATTCTAATATTGTCCTTCCCAAAGCTCCTAATCCACCTTTTAGATTTCAAAACATGTGTTGTACTTATCCTAATTTTCTTCAAGTGGTGGCTGACTCTTGGAATGAAGAAATTATTGGTAATCCCATTTATATTTTCATGAACAAGCTTAAGAGACTTAAAAAGTTTCTTAAAGTGTGGAATTGGGAGGTCTTTGGTGATGTGAGAATTAAACTTAAAAAAGCAGAAGACAAAGTTATGGAGGAAACTCTTAAATCTGACAATGATCCTTCTAATGTTGATCTTTTAAATAATTCGGTGACTGCTAGAGGGGAATATGAGATGGCTGCTAATAACTATAATTCTCTTCTAAGGGATAAAGCAAGAATGAACTGGATTAAGGATGGAGATATTAATACTAAATTTTTTCATACTAGCATCAAATTAAGACAAGTTCATAATGTTATAACTGAACTTGAAAATTCTTCTGGCCATATTATTACTGACCAACAAGGTATCTCAAATGTGCTAATTGACTATTTTAGTCAAAAATTTGGTCATCAGGATGTTCTCATAAATGACTCTTTAAAAAGAAAGAAAACTCCTTCTTAGAAGACTGTCCTTCTGAATATGATATCAAAAAATGCAATCTTTGATATCATATTCTTGAAGTTGTTCCTAATATGATTACTGCAGAAGAAAACTCCTTTTTAGAAGACTGTCCTTCTGAATATGATATCAAAAAATGCAATCTTTGACCTTAACCAGGATGGATCACCAGGACCAGATGGATTCACTGGATATTTTTACAGATTTGCTTGGGAGTTATTAAAAGTGATTTGGTGGCTGCCTTACAATTTTGTTGGAAGAATAATACCATCCCAAGTGGTATAAACTCTAAATTCCTTGTGTTGATTCCAAAAGTCCAAGGTGCAAAACCTGCCAAACAATTTAGACCTATTGGTCTTAGTAACTTTTGTTTTAAAATTATTACAAAGATTGTTACTATGAAACTCAGTAAGTATTTGCCTAAAATAGTGTCACCACAAAAAGCTGCTTTCATCAAAAATAGAAGTATTCATGAACAAGTCTTGCTAGCTTCTGAATTAGTAAATGAACTTTCTGTTAAAAGAAGTGGTGGAAATTTGGGCCTAAAGCTAGATATATCACAAGCTTATGACACCTTGAGTTGGGAATTCATATACAGAGCTCTAGCTAAATTTGGTTTTTCTTCAAAATTTTGTAACTGGATAATGGTTATGCTTAAAACTTCTAAAATTTCTATAATGCTAAATGGTGAGCCTGTTGGTTATTTTGGTGTTGGAAGAGGTCTTAAACAGGGAGACCCCCTTTCCCCCATATTATTCATAATTGCTGAAGATATCCTGAGTAGGAACATTCATAAATTGGTTCAAGACAAGAAAATCCAACAAATGTTTATCAGGAATGGCATTCATCCCACTCATATGTTATTTGATGATGACATATTTCTCTTCTGCAATGGTGGTATGAGGAGCATAATTCATCTTAAAAGCTTATTAATGGAATACCAAAATGCTTCAGGTCAAACTATCAATACTTCAAAAATTAAATGTTTTGTTGATGGGACTTCTAGTGTAAGGAGAAGAAAAATTGCAGATTTCTTCAATATGGATATATCTTAGTTCCCTGACAAATACCTTGGTGTTATGCTGGTAAAAGGTAAGATTAAATCCTCTCACATATGGTATCTTGTAGATTATATGCAACAGAGACTAACCTCTTGGAGTGGCAGATTATTGAGTTTTCAAGCTAGACTTACTCTAATTAAGTCTGTGCTTTCTAGTATACCTATCTACAATATGTCCATTTATAAATGGCCCAAAAAAGTAGTGCATGCTTGTGAAAGAATTATTAGGAACTACTTATGGTCAGGAAATGCTGAGGATAAAAAGTGCATTACTCTTAAATGGGATAAAGTTTGTACTTCTACAGAAGAAGGAGGCCTTGGTATAAGAAAATTAGAAGATTTGAACAAAGCTCTACTAATGAAATTTTTATGGAAAATGCTTCATTCTAATGATGAGTGGGCTAAGTTCTTTCTTGCTAAATATACTGATAGAAATGGGAACTGGATATCATTTTACAAGAGATCATTTGTTTGGCCAGGCATAAGATGGGTTATTCAGGAATTCAATGAGCTTACAAGATGGTCTGTTGGGGATGACAATAAAATTTCTCTATGGCATGATAGATGGATTTATGAAGAACCTATCAGTTACTTATTTCCCAATCATAATTTCATAAATCAAAATTCCCATCAATTGGTTAGCAGTTTAATTGTGAATGGGAAATGGTGTATTCCTGAAGATTTTCTCCAGTTCATTCAAATTGAACAACTCCCAGTCATAAGAGAGGGTGCAGATATGCTTGTGTGGTGTAATAGTATTTTTAGTAAGTTTATTGTATCTGATGCAATTACAAAGATTAGCTCTCATATGCCTAAACATCACTGGTATAAAAATATCTGGAATGTTGCAGTTTTACCTTCAACTGCAGAAAATATTTGTGTAGATGGTAGATTTTCGACAAAGACTAAATTCGTAAACTCATAATCATACGAAACTCTGATTCAGCAATCAGACGTGAGTATCAAGACACGAGTCTCTCATCGAATTCTCAACAGAGAGTACTTTCTCTCAGAGTACATGTAGATATGAAGTCTCACGATTGGACAACGGCATATCTCATGAATACTGAATACTTTCATTGATTATTTCTATATAGCATCACGTGATGGACGACTCCTAGACAGCTTGCTCTGCTAGTATAGAGCGATAACGTCTTCAGGAAAAAACAACGAGTTTACCCTGACTATATAAAAGATATGACTTACCGACAAGCTCATATCGGGATGATTAATTCTCCTAGGAAGCTTGCTCTACAATATGGAGCCACAAAGTTAATTATTCCTAATTGCTCCTATTCCATGGTCGAATCCACGACTGGTCCCATGGAATGGCGATAACAATTGTTCTGATTCTATGATCGAATCCACGGCTTGATCTCATAGAATAGCAATAACTATATTATCTCATTACTCCGATTTCATGATCGAATCCGCAACTGGTCTCATAAATGGTAATAGATAAATCTTAATTACTCCAATTCTATGGTCGAATCTACGATACCATGGAATGGTAATGCTCACTTTATTATTTTGAATTCGTAGTCGAATCCTCAGCTGATCCTATGAATTAATAATAAACATCTTATTGCTCAGTTTTGTGAAATATTCTCCATCGAATTCCACAATTAGTAATAAATAATCAATAACCGGGCGTCTGAGCTACCTCTAAGTAAGCCCCGATTCAAATGGTAAAAGTGTATTCAACGATGATACACTAACAGTCACCGCACGAACGAGTATTTCAAAAATACAACGAAACGATGAACCTATGCAAAATAGAGAAGAAAATAATAAGTAATTAAAATATTGACCAGGGTGCTGGGAGCACGGACACACGACCAACCGACCTTGTCGTGGTCAATCCCACGCCAGTTTTATATTTTAATGCATTTTTATTATTTTTCGTGATTTGATGAGAATTCTCTCATTTTATCAAATTTCCTTCGTCTCGAGGAAACTCCTCGGTTTCATGGTACTTCCATAAATCCATAAAAAATAATATAAAATTAAGGAAAGGAGTGTGGGGCGTGACCATTGGCCAACCGGCCATGCCTTGGTCCCAACCGGCCCCACATCCACGGTTCCTTATTATTTTATTATTATTATTATTATTATTATTATTATTATTATTATTTCTCTAATTTCATGAAAAAACTCCTTGATTTCATGGTATTTTTGCATAAATCATCAAATAATAATAAAATAATATAAATTATAAAAACTTGTGGGACCGGGCCTTGGCCGGCCGTCCATGCCCTAGCTGGTCCCACACGCCCCTTTGTTTTATTATTTTATTATTAGTTTTCCTTGAAATCATCAAATTCCTTGATTTCATGGTATTTCTCTCAAATTAGGAAAAGTTCCCTCAAATCATCAAAAATACTTAAAAAATATTAAAAAAAATTATGAAAACTCGTGGGACCTGGCCCAAGCCGGCCGGCCATGCCTCCACAGTCCCACACGCCCTTGTTTTTAATATTTTTTGCTTCCCTGAACTCTTGAAAACTCCTTCAGTTCATGGAAACTCCCTAAATTCATCAAATTTCTCAAAATTCATGAATTTTTCATAAAATCATTATAAAATTAGGGAAACTTGTGGGACCGGGCCCTGGCCGGCCAGTCATGCCTTCCACGGTCCCACACGCCCTTGTTTTATTATTTTAATATCTTTTTCTTCCTTGAACTCATGAAAACTCCTTCAATTCATGGAAACTCCCAATATTCATGAATTTTTCATAAAATCATCAAAATATTATAAAATTAAGGAAAAGATACCAAGGGAGCATGGTCACGACTGGCCGACCATGCCTTGACCACGGCGGTCCCACGCCTCCTCATTCCTTATTTTATAATTATTTTTCATCATCTCATGGTGTTTTTCCTCAGTTTCGTCGAAACCCTAATTTTGGCATATTTTCTCGAATGGATGCTCAATTGCACGCCAGAAAATATCAAAATTCTCAGGACTGAGACGCGGACGCCTTGGGGACACGAGAACGCTATCTTGACCGACCAAGATTGGCTCTTTGGCTCATGGAAGCCGGTCCCATCAATTTTCACAGTTTTGACCTAATTTGCACAATTACTCGTATTAGGTCCAAAACTCTCCCAAACACTTTGGATTTTCATGAAGTGATCGTCAGGCGGTCATGAATAGGTGAACAATTATTAAAATTATTTGGATTTGAACTAGAAATAATATTATTATTAAGCTCAACTGGAGTAACAAATTCCTGATCGCTATGCCTACTTATTTCAAATTCTTCATCAACACTATCCTCATCATAATCATCATAATAACATGAAAATGGTTGAACCTCATCTAAAAAAGTAGTGTTACCAATTCTAACCTCGGCATCTTGATTATGCAAATAACTATCCTCATTTTCAAGGGTACTATTGGAAACACTATATTGGAAATTAAGACTATCTTGAGCAGTTCTGTTCTGGGCCTTTAACAACATTTTCTGAGTCGACTCACAAGACTTCCTTATGGTATCGTGTATAGAAGGTTCACTCATGGGTGCATTTTGTTTATTCATTTCTAACACAAACCTATTTGTATTCTCAATTAATTGTTTGAGAGACTCTTCTAGAGGAAGAACAGGTTCAGAAGGATCATAATAGGGACTAGTTTTCAACATTTTCATTATATTGTCCAAAGACGAGGAACTAGTACTATAATAATCCTTATTTTCTTGCTCGTATGACCGGTGTGTGTGTGTATAGTAATTGGTCTCACCATGGTATGAGCCGTAACCTTGAAAAGGTTGATGTTCCCAATCACTATTCACACTATGGTTAAAATTGTAACGTCCATTTTGAAACTCAGTCGGATATTCGTTGTATTGGCTATTGTGATACCAGTTCGACATTCTTTTGCAGGGGTGTGAGTTATCACAAAATAAAACCCACTGACAGGGGATTCGTGGGTGGATAGAGTCTTACCTCCCATACCAGACGGGCGATGAACCGTTGAAGTCGACTCAGGCCACCGACTCCGATGTCAGTGTACGAACCCGAGGGGTCGAGACAGTATCGTAACTGTCGTCCTTCCCTGCAAACAGTTTATATTTAATCTTAACCCTTCCTTAGGGTTTTAAAAATAATGTCCAGTCCAAAAATAAAGTCCAAAAAGTGTCCAAAAATAAAAAGAAAAATTACAAAAACTAAAACCCTATTTACAGTTTCTAAAAATAAAACAAAATAACTATATACAAAATATTCTTCTTCACTCCTTTCGGATTCCTCTTTTCTTTCCTTCTTTGGCGATGCTTTCCTTTTATAGAACTTTTTCTTTCCTTGTAGCTTCGCTCGAAATCTGAAAAGAATCAAAAAATACCAAAGGCGTAAAAGAGAACAAAAATTCTAAAAGAAATAAAATAAATCTAAAACCTAAAACCTAATACAAATCCGCGTCGGCGGCGCCAAAAATTGATGTGATTTTTTGTTGTAGAAAAAGTGGTAATAAGATTCGTTCAACTCGGACTTGATAAGATTGGGTTCTAAACTTAAAATATAAATAGAAAATATATATACAAAAGGTTTGTCACAATGTCGAGAGAGACTGAGACTTAGGATTTCACCACTAATCACAATCACTTGGTTCAAATAATGACTCAAAACAATTCTAGCTCTTTTATAGACTCTATTTCTTTGCCAAAGGTAGATTTTGTACAACATTAATTGTAAATCACAAGCATGACGCATCAAAGCTCTAAGTCTAAGCATACGACATCAAAAGAAATCACAAATAATTAGTAAAAATCATAAATCAATTTAAAACAAGTGCAAAAGTCATGAAGAATCAATTATAATTACCAAACAATTGTGAAATAAGGCTTCCTCCGTCGTCCCAATGATGGGGTTTATCTCCTCATATTAATCACTTGCTCAAAATACATGTTTATAGCCCAAAAGTTGATTAAAAGAGTGAAAAGAATAAAATTAGTGAATCTGCGACCCACAGAAGGCGTCCAGAAAAGAACGATAAAACTGGAGTGCTTCTGTTGCTGTTGTTTTAAGACTGCCAGGCGTCTGTCCTTGTCACTGTAGAAGAACGACTGTCTGTGGAAGTCTGTTCTTCGTGTTCTTCAGGATCTTCGTGTAGCAGCAGCAGCAGCAGAGACGGGCTTCCTGTAATCTCCGATTCTCTCCTCCTAAGCTCTCCTTTCGACCCCAAAACTCTCTGTAATTCTTCTAGGGGACCTAAGCATCCTATTTATACACTAAAGAGTCATTGAATCTTTCCCAAATCGCATCAAAATTCCCTTTTTCCTTTCTTGGCAGTCACGGCAATAATCGCTTCCCAAATTTGTTTTACGCGTTTCTGAGCTTTCCCACTTATCTCAAACTCTTCGTTAGATACATATGTATGGTTGGAAAGAGTTTACTTGCCTTTAATCTCCTTGAATAACATATTTTGAACCCATGAAGCCGTGTTTCCTTATTTGCTCTGTTTCCTTTTTCCGGCCATTCCAGCCCAATTAGATCGATAAAAACGCATGTATTAAACCTGCTTTGCTCTATGAAGTCCAGCCCAATTGATTTCCAGTGTTGAATCTCCCTGAAATAGCTCCAAAATCGAGTCCAAATTTGCCAGGCGTGAACTCATTTTTTCCCTCCAATTTTCTAATTTAAAACGTGAAGAAGGAATTCCCCCTATCCTGTGATGTTCTCCCTTTAGCAGCTGCCTGGAAATAGGTTACCCCTTAGTAATTATGTTACCCCTTATCCAAAGTGAGAGTCCGAATAGCAAATGTCCTCCCAGGTGCCTTTAACAACTTTTCGAGCCAATTTCGCCGCAAAAGCTTATTTCTCCAAAAACACCTACAAAGAGATAAAATACCGAAATAAGTACAAAAATGGGTACTAACAATATACACAATAGAGATGAAAATAGACACATAAATGCGTCTATCAGGAAGTAAGATTGTTTATCATGGAATAATCAGGATTGTTAGGAGGACAGACGTGATTATCAGCAAAAAGATTAAGAGAACCATCACAGATATCATCCTTAGGACAGTAGTCAAGAGTAGCCATCCATGCTTTAGTAATCTCACTCAACTCCGTATCAGGACACTTAGAAGTATCATGAACACTTCTATAGCACTTGAAACAAGTATTGTTAACATAGTTTTTCTGAACTAATTTATTGATTGACTGAGCTTTCTTTTGAGACTTTATTTTACTCTGTCTAAGAGATTTCTTAAGTTGTTGTATAAACAGTGACAGATTCGAGTTAAAGCACTTCCCATCCCTTTTATCAGTCAATTTAGAACGTCGAGACTTACGATCAGATACATCAACATGGTTGCTAAACAGATGACGCTTCTCTCTTTGTTCAAGTTCAAGATCGAAAATTTTCAACTTACCATCTAAGGAATCTCTGAAAAGTGTATCAAGGTTATTTCCCTCAACGATGGCATGCTTCTTAGAATCGTATCTAGATGGCAACGATCTGAGAATTTTCATCACCATGTCCTTTTCAGGAATGGTCTTACCCAATGCAAAAGATGCATTAACAATTTCAGACACTTTGTGATTAAACTCATCAAATGTTTCTTCATCTGTCATACGAAGGTTTTCCCAATCAGAACTAAGGTTTTGAATCCTAGATTCTTTCTCATTGGTATTTCCTTCAAATACGGTTTCTAAGATATCCCAAGCTTCCTTAGACTTTGTACACATAGTCACATGGTACTGAAGGTGTGACTACTCGTTTTCCCGTAGTCTACGTAATGTATACAGCTCTGAGGATCTGATACTAAGTAGTATTGATACCTCCGTTGAACCGATATTGCCAAGTAATAAATGATATCTAAGATCACAATAACAACGAAGAACACAAGTATAATTTAAAATCTTCTAAGTTATCATGAGACACAAGAGATTTACGTGGTTAGACATTTGTCTACATCCACGGGGTAATGAGTGCTTGTTTTTGTATTAAGTTGTGGTGGTTACAAAGATCTTAAATGCTTTCCAAAGTAATAGAGATAACTCAAGTGAAAGTAAATACTTAAGTTCTAAACATTAAAGAGGTATAAGCTTAAGACTAGATCTTCTCTCCTAGATATTGAATACCATTAGTTTGTTGGTGAAGCTTGATATTTATAGCCCCTCTTGCTCCAGGTATATCTCTGCTGCCTCTGGGTCCATCATCTGCTGATATACCTTTCGTACCAATGGTACCTTCTTCCACCGCGTACTTTCTCCAGTTATATGTCGCCACCTCAGCTGGCCCATGTTCCTTCGGGAACTACCCAACCTTAGTACAGGTTGTACCTTCGTTCGCCGCCAGCGTCCGCCAATCGGGTTCTGCCACGCTTTCTCTCTTTACATGCCTACATTCATGCGTGAGCATTTAATGCTGATTGGATGCGTCATCTACCTTTGTCCCCTCACCAGCTGACTCTATATAGACTAGGCTTTTTCCTTCCTTATCTTGACCGTTCACGCCTTCTTTCTTGGTATGAGATAAAGTAGATCTGCGGAGGTATCCCTTGCTACTCAGGCTTCTCTGTTAGTGAAGGATACACAGCTAGGTATATATGCGTACACTAAGTTTGTGACACGTGCTCCACAGAATATTGGTAGTCACAGTTTTCCCATTTTCTTTCATCCTCTACCGTTTGGTAGAAGTGGAAGGAAATTTCCGTTATGCCGCCAATTTTGCACGTACCGATTGGGTGGTCCCTACATGTCCTTTCATGTAATAACTTCCCCTTGAATTTCGGGACATCCAAATTTTTTGGATTTTCCAGCCGCCTATAGAGGGGAACAAAGAGAAGGGAATTTTATTAACTCCCTTTCCTTTTCTTCTTCGAACTGTCGCTCTCTATCCCTTTTATTGAGATAATCTTTTGCTGCTAATTGCTCCTCTTTTTCCTTCAATTCTCCGCGTGCTTTGGCTCCACTATGTCGATCATACAAGTAAGTGATACCCGTATTTGGTCTTGATTTTCCCCATGCTTGCCCCTGTTATATCGTTGTCGGACTAGGAGATTTACTGTTGTTGCTTATTATGCTTGCATGTGAGAATTCCTACTTTCTTTTGCTTGTTTACGCTGTATGGGAACTTGGGTTTTGTTCCATTTTGAATATTGATGATGGTTTCGGTATGACAGTTCTTCGCCTGCAACTTTGATCATGTGATCAAAGGTTTTTGATTTTCCCCCATGATATGTTTAGACTGTCCCCTTTGGTTGGTTAAGTGAAACCCATGCCCAAAGTTCGTCGGTTTTTTGCCCCCAATTCACTTTTGAATGAATTGCAATCTTCTTCTGCCATTGTTGATGGAGATGTTCTTCCTGCTGGTGTTAGGCATCATGAGGCTTCCAAAGAAACCTACGCGTAAGGGTCCAAAGATATCTTCGTCGACTGATCCTCCTCCGCGAATGGATCCTCCTAATGCTACGCCATTTCCTCCTCCTGAGGATTCTGAGGTGCCTGCTGGTAGTGAGGTGGCTACGGTCGCTGAGGAGGAATTTGTTATCGAGGATCTTCCACCCCCTCCTCCTCACTATGAGCTTCAGAGGCTCCAATTGCGTGACAAGGACAACTTTGCTCATTTGTCTATTGATGAGATTACCAAGTCTTTTCGCCTTTATAAATTCGAGATTTTCTTCGTCAATGGCCCTGATGTTCTTATTGAGTCCCACATTCGGGATTTCCCTTATGATGAGAATAATCTTTTGATTAGCGTTGGCCAATTGGCCACGGGTATGCTTCTTCCTCTGTATAGCAGAAAGGATCCTTTTTATTATGACGTCTTGTCGATCAGGGATGACCCGACAAACAAGACTCAGGTCCGAGGAATTTACCAGTATACTGGTAATTACTGGCGTGCCCTTCGCGAAAGATTGTATCGTAGCAAGGGAAAGACTACTTTGAAGTCTTATGACCCCTTTACTGAAGGGATATCTAAGCAAGAGGACTATACCCCTTCCAACTTCAATGCTACGTATGCTGATGCTATTCAAAAAAGCAACCTTCTTCCTTGGAGTGTTGGTCCTCGTCGTATTCATGTTACTGCTAGGCAGATTATGGAGGGTAATAGCCTTCGGTTGCTGGAAGAGATTGATAAGACTGGTTTGATTACCATCCCTTACTCTGCTAGGCTACCTTTCCCAAAGTCTGACCGCATTCTTCTTGATCGTGATGATCGTTGGGATCATACTTCTCTTCGTGTGGTTGGTCCTTGGGCTTATGGTTTCACCACTGCGGACCCTTCAGTCCCTCGTTCAGCTCGTTCTTTGCCAGAGAAGTATTATGGGTATCAGCCTTGGATTTTTAATCCTGCTGCTTCTCACGAGGTACCTTTGCTGTTAATATCTTCGTCTGCTTAGATATCTTTATCTGATGGTCTTCTTTTGCAGCCTGCCTCTGTTTTTTCTGATGGGACTGCTCTAGGCTCTGCTGGTAATTCTGTGGCCACAAGGACTAGGAAGAGAAAGGCTTTGGTTGAAACGCCTGTGGAGGTAAGGATCATTATCATACCTTTGTGCTTGTAAGTTCCTTGGTACTTGCCCCCGATTCTTAGCTGACGCATGTGTTTCTTTACAGTCTTCCCAGAGGAAGGGTAAGTTGAAGACCGTGATTGATCTTGATGATTTGGATGATAATCCCAAGGTTGCTGGTGAGGGACCCGGTGACGAAGACATGGAGGATATCGAGGATACTGGCCTTAGTCCTTATTTGAATGATATTGAGGAGGATTTTGCCAAAGATAACCCTAGCCCCGTCCGAGCTGCTTCAGTTGAGGGTGAGAACCTTCTTGTTGGTACTGGTGCTCAGCTAGTAGAGCATGTTAGCGTTCATTCCCCTGCACCTACGTTATCCTTGAAGATGCCTTCGTTTTCTGCTCCTAGCAAAGCTTTGCCCGCTATTCCTGCTGCTGCTGGAGCTGCTGTTGTGGCTTCTAAGAGTCTCCCTTCATCTCCTGTTACCTCCCTTAAATCAAGTGGTTCGTTTTCTAAGGTTGTTACCCCCACAGTGAGGGTTGGTAGCTCAGATTCTTAGCAGAAGAATAAGGTTGTGATTTCACTAGCCAGCTTCTCCTTCAATGTTGTTCCTGCTTCACTGGGGAGTGCTCAGTCTGTTTCTACTGCTTCTGCTAGCAAAGCTGTTGGACCCCCACCTTCGTCACCAGATTGGACCGGACTGGGTAATCTTCCTTCTGCCAGTGACATGGATTTGGGCGGCTCTCAAGCTCCTCTTTCTATTCTTAGCTCTTCCACCATGCCATCTCTTCGTCGTGGTGAGGGTTCAGCAATCGTGCCCCTTGTTTGTGTTCAAACAAACGAGGGAGTTGCCGCTGAATCTAGCCAAGGTAGGTTGCCGGAGAGCTTGAGCTTGGGTAGTTCCGGTGACGCTATTCTTGAGGCCATCCTGCGGGACTCCAAGGGTCCCTTTTCTGTTGGAGTTGATCATCATCATCTTGGTAGCTATTTCGAGATATCTTCACAGCTGGACGTGTTATCTGCCCAGTATCGTGCTGCCAAAGATTTGTTCTTTGACCCTGATTGTCTCCGCTCCAGTCAGAGCTTTGGTGAGATCCGTAGAGGCAGCATCCAAGAGATGGAGGCTTTCATGGATACCTACGCTAACTTCCTCCCCCGCCTTTCAGCGCTCTCAGTAAGTGATTCTTACCCTATCATTTTTCTTCTTAATCTGATCCTTCGTCCGTCCTTATACTCCTTTGTTTGCAGCTTTGCAAGCAGATCGATCTTGGTTATACCTTATTCAAGGTTTATAGGGCTAAATGCACTCATTTGAGTGCCCTACTGGAACGTGCTCGTCAAGAGTATGCTCTTTCCGTTGCTCAGCAGCCTTCGTCGAGTGATGCTACTTCTGCTGCTAAGATATCTTCGTTGGAGGATGATCTGAGGAAAACCCAGAGATCTCTGGAAGCTTGTTTATTGGCTCTTGAGAGAGCTAATAATGTTGCTAAGGTTGCCGAGGATGGTCGCAAATCTATTGATGTTGTCTTAGCTGCCGAGTCTTCTAAAGCCATAGGTTTGTTTCTTCTTCTCCTTAGCTTTTTTCTTTACTTTCTGGTTGCATAGTCCTAAGATAACCTTCGTCTGCCAGCCGACAACTCTAGTGAACTTAGATGTCTTCGAGATAAAGTGGCCAAGTTAACCTCCGATGTTTGGTATTATCAAAAGAAGTCTGATAGGCTAATGAATGTAAATGTTCATTATGAGTCCCAGCTTTCCCTTGAGTCCGCTCATAATGCAGACTTAGTGAAGCAGATGGCTTCGCTTCGTGAGGAGTGTGACGAAGCCCTTTGCTGGAAGGAGAGACTCATTTTAAAGCAAAAGGAGGATATTGCCTTAGTCGAGAAGCATCTCTCTGCCCAAGAAATTATTCGCAAGAAATATCATGCCGATTTTGAAGATGCTTGTGCTTTTTTAGCTAAGGTTACTGCAGAGCGTAATGTTTTAACTTCTGAGGTCTGTTCTCTTAAGAACAAACTTATTGATGCCAGCTCCGTGCCTTCTTCCATGTCTCATGCATCCTTAGTAAAAAGGTTTGAAGAGTTAGAGAATGTGTACCAAGTTTTATCCTCTGAGAATGCTTCGCTCCAGATAGATGTTGATGATCTTCAGACGGAGAGGGATACCCTTGTGGAAGACCTTGATGCGACTGAGGTAGACCTTGCTGAGGCTCTACATAGTTTAGAAGAGTCCCTTAGTCATGTCGAAGGTAGCTTAGGACAATTATTTTTTCCGTAGCATCCTTTGTATCTTTAGCTCCTTGATCTTGTTGCTGATAACCTCATCGTCAATTCTGACGGAGGATGTCTTTTCTAACCCAAATTGTATTTAATCAACATGCACTCTTTCTTAGAAAAAAGTTTCTTTCATTGATTAATTTGGTTTGTAATACCTTTGATCAGGGATAGAACATGGCGGGATATTGCCCCTTCCCTTCTTCTCTTGAGTAATAACCAATATCTTTACGGGTAATACTTCATTAGGTACATTGCATTCCAAGGGTGTTGCAATACTTCCCCTTTGAGATTTCTTAAGTAGTATGAACCTTTTCCAGAAATATCTTGTATAATGTAGGGTCCGTCCCATGTCGGGGCAAGCTTCCCCCACCCTTTCTTCCTTTGATATGGTGGTATTTGACGTAGTACGTATTCTTCGACCACAAAGTTTCTAGGAATTACCCGTTTGTTGTATTCACGAGCCAGCCTTCTGTAGGATCAGAATCTCGCAACAATAATGCCTCAGCGAAATTATTAACAACACAACACAACAGTGTCGCAGAACAACTTCAGAAATGACATAATAAACGACGTCAGCTGAATCATGAGAAAAATATGATGGTCCTGCGAAAATTAGGGAGTTTGCGAGATTAACATTTATAAGGTTGCGAGAATGTCGCAAGCCATATCCGAAAATAAAGGACAGATTAGCTGTCATCCATTATGTAATTCCCTATAAATAGCCATTCAATTGTAAGGAAAGAGGGAGATCTTTTTTGAGTAAGAAGCAAGTAAATAGGAGAGAGAAAATTTAGAACAAAGGTTATTCTTGATTCCTTTATCTTTTCTTGTAAGATTGTTTAAAGATTCATCAATAAAATTAAGATTTTTAATCCAAAAATGAGTTGAATGTTAATGAAATCTTGTGAGGGGTGTAGTGTAGGATTTCCTGCAACTACATAATGGCGCTAGAAACAGGGACGAAGATTGAAGATCACCCTAGAAAAAGTTGAAGATTAATATTTTGATTTATGGGAAATTAGAATAACTGGTGAAGAATTTTACGAAATCTCTTACAATTAATTAGTATTGAAGAAATGGCTAGAAGGAGAAATGTATCGGAACAACCGATAACTGCTAGAAGAAGAAGTAAAAGACTTGTTGGAAGGGAGAGAAGTGAAATGGGAGAATCTACTAGAAGGAGAAATGATGGAGAAAATCAAATTCAACAACCAGTTCAACAAACACCGGTACAAAATAGAACTATGGATTATGATAGAGTAAGCGTACACACTTGGCGATCAAATTCAGCAGGAGAAGTAGAAGAAGAGCAGCAAACCAGGAACCATAGACAGGTAGAGAGAAATCAAGAAGCAGATGAAGGAATAATTCATGGAGATGAGGAAATTAGAGCGTTAGAAACGCTGAGATGAAGAATACGTGAAGAAAGAAGAGCTGAAGCAGAAGAACGTGCAAATCTAACAAGGAAAAATCACGAATTGAGGATGGAAAATACGAGACTACAGAGTAAAATATCGAGAAGTTCTACACGATCATATTCAAGATCGACTAGAAGAGAAATGAGGCGAAACTCACCCACAGTTAATGCTGGAAATAATATTCGAGAAGAAATACCAAATCCTAATGAAGAACATCGCGAAGATAGAGAAATGACTGATGATCGTTACGTTCCACAAAATGAAACTTTTGATGATAGGCAAAATGATAGAAATCAAGAGAATGAACAACGTCAGGGACGAAATAATCAAGATGGCGAAGGGAATCGAGAGGAAGGAAGGAGAATTTTACATGAGAGAGAAACTCAAAGAAATCAACAAACGATGGAAGAAGAAATTGAAAGACACTATGCTGAAAAAGCACGTTTAACTCGCGAACGTGAAAGATTGAGAGCGGAAATGGAAGAACAAGATCTACAGGAGGCGATTCGCCAGAATAACCAAGGCAATCGAGAAAGAAGGCGTACACAAAACCGGAATAACGGTAATCTCAATGAAGAGTATGATAGAGTATAGAGGAGTGCTGAAAGACAACGAATGGAATTGATAAGAAATGAACAAAATCATGGAGGGGAAAATGAGAGACATCGTCATATGCGAATTCAAGATAGAGATGAGGAAGAGAATCGCAGGAGAAGACGAGATGAGGATGATGAAGAAGAAGAAATGCATAATTTCGCAAGAGAAGAAAGACATGAACGTTGAAGAAGGGAAGCGAAATTAAAGAGACCAATGGAAAAAATCTCAGACGTAAATGGACAAATCTTAAAAGAATTGGAAGAAATAAGAGGAATGCTGAACAATAGAGGAGAAGTAGGTAGAAGACAATTAGATGAAGCTATAGAGGAAGCTGCGAAAACTCCATTTACAAGAGAAGTACAGCTAGGAGGAATACCCCCGAAATGCAATTTGCCTGCATTAACCAACATTTTTGATGGAACAACTTGTGCAATTCAACGCATTAAAGCCTATGTGAGGTGCATGCTACAATGGGAAAATCATGATGCCGTATTATGCAAGTATTTTGCATCCATCTTAACAGGGGAGGCGTTAAAATGGTTCGTAGGTTTACCAAAGAATACAATAACATCCTTCAATCATTTGCAGACTACATTCCTGGGGGCATATATAAGTAACAATTCTTCCCGACCTGGTATTAAAGACGTGTTTGGATTAAAACAAAAAAACTGGCGAAAGTTTGAAACACCTAACTAAAAGATGGAGGACTATGTGTAGCGAAATGGCTGGCCGTGTGGATGAGAGATATCTTATCTTATCATTTATCAATGCTATGTTCGCAACCAATCTATTGTATATCCAAATTTTCAGAGTCAAGAATACAATCACAATGACTGAACTGCGAGAACTTCAGGAAGAGTATGTTGCTCTAGAGTAAAGGCAAAATGAAACGGAATCATACCCAGTTGCGAACACCAATTCACAAGCAGCGAATGAAAGCTTATTACCTAAACTAATAAACACAGTGGCGAGCACTTCGCAAGTACAACAAGAAAAGGTTACGGGCAACAACAATCAACAGAAGCTGGTGGCTATGGGAAGCCGAGATCAAGAGGAGTATGAAAGAGAAAGAAATTTCTACAATCGTGGTGGAAATAATAAGATTCAAAGACTTGATCATCCGCAAGAAACTTATGGAGGTCAAAGACAAAATTATAATAGAGGACAAGGAGGTCACAAGGTAGTATGGGAAGAAATCAAAATGCCACCTCTGAATGCAAGTGTGGAGAAAATATGGGAAGCTATAATTTTGATGGAGAATATACCAACACCATGGAACATGGGAACGGAACCTCCTCAAAGCCGCAGAAGTCATGAGTTCTGTTCTTATCATCATTTTCACGGACATACTACAAATGATTGCAGAAATGTAAAGAGAATTATTCTGAGAATGATAGATCAAGGAAAGCTAAACCACTTTCTGGTAGGGCATCCACAATCTCAACCATTGCCGCCGCCACCACTAGAGCAGCATAGAGTAAACACGGTAAAATAAAAGGAAACATTCTTCGTAGAAGTTGGTGCAAAAGAAAAGAATCTATTCTGTCACTCTATCGTACATTCATACAAGACAGTTGAATATTTTCATGACAATGTTTTGATTAGAGTGTTCGTAAGAGACAATGATGGAAGAGAAATTATGAATATTGTGAAAATCTCGCCGCTAGAGGAATGGCAGAAACAGACTATTTCTTTTACCGCAGAAGAAGTCCCTGAAGGTGGAGAAGTACATGACAATGCATTAGTGGTAAAATTAGAAATTAATCCAAAATCGAAAGAAGATGAAGATGATGAAGCTGAAGACTCATGGGAAATTAATAGGATTCTAATCGACACCGGAAGCTCTGTGAACATCTTATTCTATCATACTTATAAAACCATGGGAGGGAGAGATGATGATATTATATCATCAACATATAAGATATATGGTTTTAATGGTACTGCCAACAAACCTAAAGAGGAGGTTACTATGCGAATTCCATTGAAGGGAATATCTTCTGAAATCATGTTATGTGTTGTTGACGTAGAGTCACCCTACAATGCATTAATTGATCGACCTTGGCTACATGGGATTCTAGGTGTAGCTTCAACTTTCCACCAGTGCATCAAATTCCCTCACCCCAACGGTGTAGGAATCATAAAAGAACATTGGGTTGAAGGAAAGAAATGTTACGAAACTGAGGTAGAATCCTGTGAAGGAAGAGCAAACAAGAAGGAAAGTTGGCGACGCAAAATCAAAGAGACACAAAGAAATGAGAGATTGATGGTGGATGCAATAGAACGAAAAGAAGAAGAAATGTTACGAAACCAATGCTAGCTCAGAATAAGAAATGGTGAATATACCACTACCAAGGAAGCAGTAGCAGAAAATAACAAAGAAGCAGAGAATGGCAAATGTAATAAAAATAAGAAGTATATAAATGATTGATTTGTTGCGACACTCTCGCAACAAATAAAATTCTCAAAATTATATTTTACTGAATGATAAAAAAGAGATTGAGAAATGCAAATACGATGTGATGATGTGCGAGAATCTCGCAGAGATAATGAATTCTACAAAATACAATCAGAGAACAATGACAAAAGAGAAAGGGGCGAACCTTTGTGGCGTACAACCTAGTTCGCGAATACAATTTCGCAAGAGGAAAATGTAAGACCTAAAGTACGTCATATAAGGGGGTACCTGTTGCGTGGCTCAGGGAAAGGCTACACTGCCCCCGGAACCTGAGTCATGGAGATTTGGGGTCAATAAAACCCATCTGGGAGAGGCACCTTGGATTCTCAACTTAAGCATATGACTTAGGTTGGGTGACTAGGGTAATAAGGACTCTCCCAAGGAGTGCAGAATCTGACCAAGGCGCCGAGGTACACGGTTGAGTTAAGAGTGCCAGGGACGTCTGGAGCGTACCTTGCCATTCTTGACAAGTCTTGGCTTATATTGCACTCGGCCCGAAGAAAACCCCACTTAGGGTGCAGTCTCGTAACCATAAGCCATATAGGTAAAATGGATAAGAGGTTGCGAAAACAACTGGTTGTTGTTAAGACCGGATGGGAGGATCCAACCTTGTATGGTAGAGGTACGCCTCCTTGAAGGGGAAACCAGGGGGAAGATAAGGGCGGCACCCTCCATTAGGGAGCTGATAAGTGTCTTAAGACGCAAATTTCATGAGGCTTTTTACTCGCAAGGGTTTTAAGGCTTGTCATATTTATGCGACAATCCTGAAGAGGTAATAATACAAAAGAAAAAGATAAGACGAGATCAATGGGTTTTCGCATGAAAGTGCGAAGACGTCTTGCGATTTCGTCGCAAGACGGCAATGTCATGGGGCTTTATTTTCGCAAGAAAATTAAGGCCTATCATATTGTCGCAACTATCATGGAAAGGAAATAATACAAAGAAAAAAGTTAAGGCAAGATCAATGGGTTTTTGCATGAAAGCGCAAGGACGTCCTGCGATTTTGTCGCAATAACAAGAGGTGGCATAATAAGACCTTTAACTAGGAAGGAAAAATAAGACCACACAGGAATGAAATTTTGAAAAGAATCAAAATTCACTTCGCATATGATTGCGAAATTATACATAAACAACTGCGAAGTTGAGGCATAAAATAAGAAAAATCTGCAAAATCTCTCATTTGGATACAAATAACAGAAGTAAGTATGGGAATGAATGAAATTAGAAAATGTTATTTGTCTCCACATGATAGATTTACGGAAAAATTCAAAAATTAATGATTATGTTGATTAACCGTATTGCAAGGAAGAATTGTTTTAATGAATTCAGGTCGAAATGAAAGAAACTCATATATTAAGGAATATGGGGAACCAAAAGAATTCGCAAATATACAAAAAGAAGGAGTAAATGTACAAGTATTACAGAAGATCAAAGAAATAAACAAAGACTACTTCTTAGTTGATCCTTCATCATCTTCATCAGACTTGTTCTCTTCTTCATCTGCATCAGAACCTTTATCTCCATCAGAACCTTCACCACCATCAGATTCTTCATCCTTAGCTTCGCTATCAGAGATGGTCAGACTAGGAATGTTCTTTGGGATCTCCTCCAAGATACAAGGATAATCATAGTGAGGAATACTATGGTCATCACAAACCATTTGAATAGTTTGATTGCGAAAGTGCAGAGCGTCGTTCTTAAAGTTCGCAACAGTGATCTTGATTTGATTCTTTAATCTAGAGTATTTGTCGTTGCGAGAAGAAAGATTCTTTGTGAGTTCCACTTTTTCAGCTTCAAGTTCCTCAACTCTTTGGCGATATCTACTTTCAGATTCTGCGAAGCATATAGCAATTAATCAGTGTCTTGATAAAAACTAGTGAAAAACCAAAGATTAATAAAGGAAAACATTTAATGACCTTCTCTCTCAGAAATCATATCTCTAATCAAGGTTGTATGCTCAACTTGGAGACTAACATTTACACCTAAATCTTTTCTGGCGTTATCCAAGATTGTCGCGGCCCAAGCGAACTCATCATCACTATTTATGAGAAGACGAGAACGAACTTGGTTTTCTCTCTCGCTAAGCACAACATTTTGACGATTGGCTTCATCTCGTTCAAGTTGAACCTCAAGAAGAGTCTCTTGGAATTTCGCCAAAGCCTTAACACCTTGATCAGAGATACGATCTTTATCATATATAAGTTTGCTAATTTTGGTTCTTAATTCATTGATCTTCTCTTTAGAATTGAGATAAAAACGTTTAAATTGGTTGGCTAAACCTAAACTAGATCCATGATCAATCTCTAAGAGGCGAAATTTGGATTTAAGTTCATTCAAAGGCAGAGATGAAATTTTATCATTAGAGAAACTATTCAAAGATTTATTAAGATGTTCAAGAAGAGTGTCATTATCTAGAGCGTCGGGAAATGAACGAAGAAGAATGGCTTCATCAGAAAGACCATAAATGTATGCAAAAAGGATTAATCAAATAAGATAAGACAATAGGATGGATGAATGAATGAAAGGAAAGGAGAAAAATTGCATACCGTAGAGCTGATCATTAGCTTTTTGAAGAGTATAAATTTTGTTCCTTTGCGAAGAAGTGTCGGTTTACGGTTGTTTGTTCTTCTCGCGAAGACCTTTAACTTCACCTTCTAATTGTTCGTTCTTCTCACGAATACCCTTAGCTTCAGTTTCCAGTTCTTCATTCTTCATACGAAATTGAAGATTCTTCTTTTCAAGAATTTCGCGTCTCCTCTCCAAATCTGAGGCAACAGCGAAAGAAGCTTTTCCAGCATGTGAGAAAATATAAGAAGTATTAAAATAGAAATATATTTTGAGTTACAATAATGAAGAAGTAAAAAAAACGAAAGCATACCAGACTATTAAGAGAATGCAGGAAGTTGGGAGTCACCGATCTAGAAACTCCGCGAAGAGAACTATCACCATCCAATAAAGGAACATCACAAATCATGGCGAGAGCTTTGCAGGTATTAGCGAGTTGACTATCTCCCATATCTTGTCAAGAATCAGAAAAGATGCCAGAGAGCTTAGCCATAGAAGACTCAGATGGAGAATCTTCATTTGCAGCAGAGTCATCATTATCCTCATCATCCTCATCACTCTCGGAGTTTTCATGAGAAGGAGTATTTGAAGGAGAGGAAGAACGAATTTTTCTCTTTTTTGAAGGAGGAGCAGTTGGTTTTTCCCTGCGAAGAGCATCTTTGCCTTTATCACCAGTCTTCGCAACATTGGCAGGCTCTTCTATTTCAGCGATAACCTTCACACACAGAAAGAAATAAGAAATAGAGGCAACAATATATTGTTTAAAATCATAAGAGAATATTTCTTACCTCATCTGTGTATGAGCGAAGAGCTAACAAGGTATTAGCCTTCCCAGTCCTGCGGTAGCTATCTTTCAATTTCTAGATCTGTGGAATGTCGCAAGAATCAGCGAACAAAAGAAAAAAGAAAAATAAAGAAATGTAAAGTGGACGAAACTGGAAGAAACATACCTCTTTCTTCTTCTCGGGCCAAGAGAATACCCAAGGTTGATAAGTAGCGAAATTCTCAGGAAGAACATTTGACCCAGCAATGTAAGGTCCTTTCAGCATCAAAGGAAAATCACACCATTTATCATCTTTGGATCGGCGAGGGGTTGTGTTCTTACCAGAGTGCCAATCAATGTCATGCATGAGCATTTTATCTTCAGCAATAACATCCTTCCTTTTCAAGCGAATACCCCAGCGAGTATTCTCTTTCTTCATGGATATTAATTTATAATTTTCGAAGAAATTCGCTATTGTATACTTCTCAGCGACTATCTCTAGATTTACGAATTTAGGATCCCTAAGTTCTTTGGAATAAAGAGATCCTTTACCAGCACCACGATTAGCGAACTCCATCATCAGACGGATGCAATCCCCACTCAATTGGAAGATAGCTCGCGAAAATCCCGAGTGAGCGAGAATTTCATAGAACAGAGGAATATCTGGGTCATAAAGAGGAATGGGGAGACCTACGAGAATTTGATCCAACGAAACTATGATTGATTGATCATCACAATGTTGATCAGAGAAAAGTTTGATAGAAAGAATTGACTTGGCACTTTCACCGGGAATGGTAGAAAGTGTGAAACCTTTCTCAGCAAGATCTTTTTGAACATCCTTTAAGGTTTTCTCATGTTTTTGACCACTTGGAGGCATATCTGAATATAGAGTATGGGAATGGATGAAAAGTAAGAAGATTGAAGAGGGAAGAATTACAGTAGCAGAACTTACGGAAGAACAATAGAGTTGCAGAGATGAAAGAGAAGATAAAGTAAAAAGAAAATGGAAAGAAGAGTAAGAAGAATATATAGAGAAGATTTTTTTTACTCGAAGAAATAAACACCATTAATGCGAAAAGACGTGAGCGGTTGAAAAGCAGCGGTTACAGAAGACGTGTCAAGAAATAGATGGAAGAAAGGATACGTGTGATAAATGCAGAATATGAAGAGATGGACAGTTGCGGAATTTCTCACATCGTTCTCTACTTCGCGGAGAAGATATGAGAAGAGGCAAGATGTAGGATCAGAATCTCGCAACAATAATGCCTCAGCGAAATTAGTAACAACACAACAGTGTCGCAGAACAACTTTAGAAATGACATAATAAACGATGTCAGCTAAATCATGAGAAAAATGTGATGGTCCTGCGAAAATTAGGGAGTTTGCGAGATTAACATTTGTAAGGTTGCGAGAATGTCGCAAGCCATATCCGAAAATAAAGGACAGATTAGTTGTCATCCATTATGTAATTCCCTATAAATAGTCATTCAATTGTAAGGAACGAGGGAGATCTTTTTTGAGTAAGAAGCAAGTAAATAGGAGAGAGAAAATTTAGAGCAGAGGTTATTCTTGATTCCTTTATCTTTTCTTGTAAGATTGTTTAAAGATTCATCAATAAAATTAAGATTGTTAATCCAAAAATGAGTTGAATGTTAATGAAATCTTGTGAGGGGTGTAGTGTAGGATTTCCTGCAACTACACCTTCGTTGGTAGTTTACCATCCTTTGCAGAGCTACTTCCCGCCTTTCTTCAAGGTCATCAAGTTTTTCCAGCATAAGATCTGTTGTCAGATTATTTTCCCATGCCTCTGTCTTCGTTGTTGGCAGTATTATCTCCGTTGGGATGACTTCTTCGGCTCCGTAGGTAAGTAAGAACGAAGTTTCTCCCGTGGCCCTTCTAGTAGTACGATAGGCCCAAAGGATATTGTGCAGCTGCTCGCACCATCTTTTCTTGTATGTCCCCAGCTTATTTTTTAAGTTCATTGCTATCATCTTATTAGTGGCCTCCGCTTGTCCATTGCTCTTAGGATATATCGGAGTAGACTTGTTTTTCTGAATATTGAAGGTGTTGAAAAGCATGTCTATGTTCTTTCATTCCAACTGTTTGCCATTGTCAGAGACTATGGCGGCAGGTATCTCGAACCTGCAGATGATTTGCTCGAACAAGAATTTAAAGACATTTGTGTCCCTAATCCTTGCCAAAGCCCTTGCTTCCAAACTGTGACTACTCGTTTTCCCGTAGTCTACGATAAGGTATCTTCTTTTTGATGTCTCGTCTATCAAGGCTCCAACAATGTCAACTCCCCATTTGGCGAATGGCCACGGGCTGATGACCGAGTTAAACTCCGTCGCTGGCGCTTTAATCTTCCTAGCATAGCGTTGGCATCTTTCACAACGCCTTGCTACATTCTTCGCATCTTCGTCCATGCTTAGCCAATAGTATCCTTGCATTTTGGCTTTGACTGCCAAAGACCTTCTTTCGCTATGATTTCCAGCTTCTCCGCTGTGTATATCATGCAGTATCCTTTTACCTTCGGTTTGTGAGAGACATCGCATCAAAGGTCCAAGAAATGACCTTCTATACAGTATCCCGTCTCGTAGGTTGTACATTGCTGCCTTTGATTCGATTTTTCGAGCTTCTTTAACGTCTGCGGGTAAGGTACCTTTATCAAGGTACTGGTGAATTGGGATTCTCCAATCGTCCTCAGCTTCGTCTTCGTTGCTTTCATCTTACATGGGTTGATCTTTATCAGACTCACCAGCTTCGTTATCTGGCTCTCCTATCGCTTCATCTTCTTTTTCTTTTTCTGCTTCCCTCATGGCCCTTGTTTGGACGGCTAAGGTTTCTTCAGTGTCGGAGGTTAGTCCTTCTATCGAAGGTTCATAAATTCTCCCAATTTGGACTGAGGTAGTGTTTCTGTCTCTCGGCATTGATGATATAAATGCCAAGGCATCTGCGAGTATGTTATCTTTTCGGCAGACATGTCTGAATGTGACCTTGTTGATCTTTGACGCATGCTCCTGTGCTAGCTTTAGATACGAAGATAGTATCAGATCCAGAGTTTGGTATTTGAGATCTATTTATCTAATGACCAATTGCTAATCATTAGTCAAACGGACATCTGATAAGCCCAGCTCCTGTGCTAAGCGTAGGACGTGTATGACTGCCTCATACTCCGTGATGTTGTTAGTGTATTGTTCGAATTCTAACCTGAATGCATAGATGGGTCGGTCTCCAGTAGGGGTTGTTATCACGATCCCTATACCTGCGCCTTCTCCGTTAGAGGAGCCATCTACGAATATCTCCCACCTTCGTGAGTTCCGTGGTTCCAAGAGATCCTCTGGTTCCGGCTTGTCTTCCTCCATTCCTAGGATGTCGTCTATCTCAGCTTCGTCATTCAGAGGTAGGTCTGCCAGGAAGTCTGCTAAGATTTGTGATTTCTCCGCTTTCCTGGTTTCGAAGATTATATGAAATTTTTTGATCATGGCATTCCATTTTGCCACTCTTCCAATCTTCTCCGTGCTGTCGAGGATTTTACTTATTTGAGCCTTCATGAAAACTCGGATGGTGTGTGCATCGAAATATATTCTTAGATTTTGTGTTGCCACTACTAAGGAATATATGAGTTGCTCCACCTTAGTGTAGTTACGCTCCGCTGCACTGAGTGTCTTGCTGATGTAGTATACGGGCTTTTCTCCTTGCCCTTGGTATCGTACCACACTGCGCTCACAGCGTAGCTTGTTGCTGCTAGGTATAGTGTGGGTATTTCGCCTGGCTCCGGTTTCTGCAAGATGGGTATTGATACTAAGTACTCTTTAATCTTGCGAAAAGATTGTTCGCACTCTTCGGTCCATGTGAGCCTGCTTCTTTTCCTTAGTGTGTCAAAAAATGCTTTGCATTTATCTGATGATCTTGATATGAATCTTCCCATGGAAGCGAAAATTTCATTTATCTTTTGCACTCCTTTTAGGGTTTGCGGGGATGGCATCTCCATTATTGCTCTGACCCTTTCAAGGTCTACTTCGATTCCTCACTTGGTGACCAAGTAACCCAGGAATTTTCCTGAGGTAACTCCGAACGTACATTTGTCCGGGTTCACCTTCATGTGGTAGCTCCTCATGGCTTCAAATATCTCCCTTAGGTCTGAGAGATGGTTTTTTGCTTCTTTTCTCTTGACGAGCATGTCGTCTACGTAGACCTCCAGTATTTTTCCTATCCATGGCTTGAAGATTTTGTCTACTAACCGTTGTTATGTTTCCCCCGCTTTTTTTAGTCCAAAAGGCATCCTTGTATTGCAATACATGCCTCGTGGGGTAAAGAACGCAGTATGATCCTGATCTTCTTCCGCAAGGGCTACTTGGTTATAGCCTGAGTATCCATCCATGAAGGATAGCCTTTGGTGGCCTTCGGTTACATTGACCATCTGGTCAATATTTGGCAGTGGGTAGCTGTCCTTGGGGCACGCCTTGTTGAGATTGCTAAAGTCGATACAAATGCGTACACCTCCGTTCTTCTTAGGAACAATGACCATGTTTGATATCCAAGTGGGATATTTGACTTCTCGTATGAATCCAACTGCAAGTAACTTTTGCAACTCTTTTTCCACCCCTTCGTGGTAGATGTCTGCCACTTTACATATGCGTTGTTTGAACGGTGGTATCTCCGGTCTGAGCCGAAGGTGGTGTGAGACCAAATTCGGATCGATTCCCGGCATGTCTTCCATTGACCATGCGAAGACATCTGTGTATTCTTTTAGTAGCCTTTGTAGTTGCATCTCCTCTTCTTCATCAAGCAAAGTTCCGATGTTGAGCATCTTTGGTTCTGCCTCCGTCCCGATGTTGATTTTCTTTGTTGGTTATACCGTTGAGCAGATTTGAGGAGTGCTTTTATGTAATTGTCATTTGGCGGAGACATCTGCGCCTGGAGTGGCGGAGGTGCCTGTCTCCGGGTCTGAGACGACTTTGGGTACTGAGGAGGCTGCGTCCTGTACTTCCTTGGTATTTTCCTTACGTCTCTTTCTTTCATGCTGTTGAGTAGTTGTTCTTTCTTCGTTGAGTTTGATTTCCGCTCGATTGCATAGCCTTGCGTCTTGCTGGTCGCCTTTGATTTCCATTTCACCCATAGGTGTAGGAAAGCATAGGTACTGGTGATATGTCGAAGATTTTCCTCGCAGTCGATGGACCCATATTCTGCCCATGATTACGTTGTAGAGCGAAGGTGCGTCCACCACACAGAAGCGTGTACTGGTTACTAAGGGTCCTGCGTTTACCTGCAAGACGATTTCTCCCTTCGGTATTGAGACTGATCCATTAAAACCATATATTGTGCAAGTGGAAGAATCCATTTGTTCTGATGTCAAACCTATGCGTAGGTAGGTTCGTAAAATAGAGCATTTAACGAACTGCCCCCATCCACAAGGACCTTCGTAACGTTCCATCCATGTATTGGAAGAGTGATCACTAGTGGATCGTTGTGCATTTCAACCTCCTGGTTGACATCCTTTGTTGAAAAGGTTAATGGCGTGGCCATCCAGTCCTCCCAAGTGCTAGTGGGTGGTCCACTTAGCTTGAACACTTCATGGGATTCAATATTCTTTCTGTTTCGAGCTAACTCGAGGATATCTTCGAGCATTTCTTCTTGACCTCCGCTGGAGAAGGTGATCATGTAGATGTATTTGCCATCCTGAGGTAGTTCTACCCTTTTCTTTGGGATCTCCACAGTCTCCGCCGGATGCAGTTGTACGTACTCCATGAATTTGCCTTCATCAGATGAATCTTTGGATCACGTTGCGCAGGTGGTAGCATGTATCAGTAGTATGTCCATATTATTGGTGGTACGGACAGTACTCCTTAGACTCCTTTGTCTTTTCTGGCTACTTTCCCCTAGTATTAGGGTAAGGAAAGCCTGGATTTGCTCCCTCCTTGCTTAGGATGTGAGAGAAAGTTGTGTTTAACTTTGTGTAGACCTTATCCATAAATTCTTCTCTTCCTTTGCCTCGTTTTCCATCTCCGTGCTTGGATCGCTTGTCTCGAGAATTGGTTCTGCCCCCGGCTTCGTTTTGTCGCTTAGATACCTCCAGAATTGGTTCCAGAGAGTTAGTTCGTTGCGGAGCCGTTGTTGCCTTTGCTTGTGCCCTGGGGTTGTCCTTCTGGATTTCTTAGAGTCTGATGTAACGGTCCTGGACAACCCTGAGATCGCCTTCGGAATCGAGGGATCTGTTGTGAAGCTGCACGAAGATGGCTGAGGTTCTATCAAGTCCATTCTTATAGCAATTTATGCTAATTTATGGATTGACTTTTCCAATTGCTTGGCATGTCTTTTGCCACCTGTCTGTGTACTGCATCAACGTCTCCCGGGGACCGATAGCTAAAGCAAATAACCTATCTAACCCCGCCTTTGTTGATTTGTTGTACATGTATGTCTCCAAAAACACCGTAGATAATTGCTCTAAGGAGTCAATTGAGTTTGCTGGTAAGTTGTCATACCAGGCCAGTGTTGATCCCGTCAAGCTTGCTGGGAAGTACCTACAAAGTACCACCTCGTTTCTTTCCCAATGGGCAAGGACACGAGTGTAATACCGTAGGTGGGCTGCGGGATCTGAGGTACCGTTGTATGCTTGGAACGTAGGTACTGGGCATTTCGGAGGGATGGTTTCCCTCAAAATGCGAAAGGATAGTGGTGACGTGGTTGCCTCCTATAGTACTTCTTCGAATATTGCGCCTGCGTGGCCAGTTTTTAGGCCTTGGATCTCCTTCCGCATTTTCTCCATTTGCTCCATGACCATGTTCACATTGTGAGCATCTTTGGAAAATGCTTCGTCGTAGTAGGTTTGAGAGGGCTTGTATGTTGAATCCGTTTCATCTGGATCATGGTGCGCTCTCCTTGCTTCCTTAGGCTGATTCGCCTTTGGTGGGTTGAGATCCACCCTTCGTCTTCCTGAGATAGCCCTATTTTCACGCCTCGGTTGTGGAGGGTGAGTTTGGGAACCTTCGAATTGTATGTCTAATATACCTTTGAGGTTCTGGTTCTATTGGGACATCTCGTGCATTGCATCTTCGTTTTTCTTGTTACGGAGTAACAAAGCTGCTATTTGTGCCGCCATTTGGTCTTCGTTGTGGGCTCCACCCCCCTGAGGAGTGTTGTCTGCTGGATCTTAAGAGTTTTCCACTCCTTCCTCTATAAGTGGCGCGTCTGGATCTATCTGAATTGGAGTTAGGTTTCCCAACCCTCGCCTCGTAGGAGCTAAGGTTCTGGGTAACCCTGCGTTGGACGCAGGTGGCTTCGTAGCTGTAGCATGCTCTGGTAATGGCATGTCGTAGATTGGTTGAGCTCCTGATGTTTTCCCCATCCCTTCAGCAGGAATAGGCGATTTGTTAGCAACTGTTCTTCTTGCTATTTCGCTTTGTCCGTCCTCCGCTTCATTCCTTTGGTTTTCTTGAGATGGCTTTTGGGATCTCCCTCTTGTGATAGCTGGTCGTGAGCTTGTTGGAAAATACAACCTTAAAATGTTGAAAACCAATAAAAAAGGGGGGTGTCAGATCTTGCGAAAAACAAGGCTATTAAATGCGTTGGAAGATCTTTTATCCTTAAAATTTTACTGAGATTCCTCTGTCAGTCAAAGGTTCTCAGATCTAAAATGCGCTTTGTTTAAGAAAGGCTGTTTTAGTATAAAACAAACATTTTGGCGTTTTGTGAGTATGTTTTTTGAAAGATTTGTTGTGAATCTGTAATGAGGCACGTTTTTAGAGGCTATAAACTCAAAAACATTCACAAATAATGGATGAACGAATCACTAGAGAGTGAGATTCATCGGTAAAACACATATCCCTTCATTTCAGAAGATGTATAAGTAAAATGTAAAATTGTGCCTAAACTCAGGTTCGTGAGCAAAACACGGTGGGCGCCAAACTGTGACTACTCGTTTTCCCGTAGTCTACGTAATGTATACAGCTCTGAGGATCTGATACTAAGTAGTATTGATACCTCCGTTGAACCGATATTGCCAAGTAATAAATGATATCTAAGATCACAATAACAACGAAGAACACAAGTATAATGTAAAAGCTTCTAAGTTATCATAAGACACAAGAGATTTACGTGGTTCGACATTTGTATACATCCAAGGGGTAATGAGTGCTTGTTTTTGTATTAAGTTGTGGTGGTTACAAATATCTTAAATGCTTCCCAAAGTAATACAGAGAACTCAAGTAGAAGTAAATACTTAAGTTCTAAACATTAAAGAGGTATAAGCTTAAGACTAGATCTTCTCTCATAGATGTTGAATGCCCTTAGTTTGTTGGTGAAGCTTGATATTTATAGACCCTCTTTCTTCAGGTATATCTTTGCTGCCTCTGGGTCCATCATCTGCTGATATACCTTTCGTACCAATGGTACCTTCGTCCACTGCGTACTTTCTCCAGTTATATTTCGCCACCTCAGCTGGCCCACGTTCCTTCGGGAACTACCCAACCTTAGTACAGGTTGTACCTTCGTTCACCGCCAGCTTCCGCCAATCGGGTTCTGCCACGCTTTCTCTCTCCACGTGCCTAGATTCATGCGTGTAGATAAGAGATTTGAGCATTTAATGCTGATCTGATGCGTCATCTACCTCTGTCCGCTCTCTAGCGACTTTATATAGACTAGGCTTTTTCCTTCCTTATCTTGACCGTTCACGCCTTCTTTCTTGGAATGAGATAAAGTAGATCTGCGGAGGTATCCCTTGTTACTTAGGCTTCTCTGTTTAGCGAAGGCTACACAGTTAGGTATATATGCGGCCACTAAGATCGTGATACGTGTTCCACATAATATTGGTATTCATAGAAGGTCTGGGGTAATGGCATATATGATAGCATTTAAGCTGTCAAAATTTTTCTTTGCAGCAAGAACTTCTTCTGGGCTATCTACCAATATCCTTCAGTACAGATACATCTTCGTCTGTATTAACCGGAAGATCATAGCCATAACAACACGTACCCATGTTTGAAAATCACGAGCTTGAAGAAAAGCACGCATAACAATTTTCCACCATAGGTAATTTGTGCCATCGAAGACTGGTGGTACGTTTATGGAGATATAATTCCTGTCCATAGATTCAGATCGCTATAAACACAGACTTTTAAGGTCTTTAAACGTGTTTGCCTGCTCTGATACCAATTGAAAAAGCAGGGGTCTAACAACCACACCCAATATTTCGATTAGCAATCTGCATGGACTAACTCCAATATACTTTAAAGAGAATCAATTAGACTCAATCTTAATAAGGTATATCAAAGAGTTATATCTCTCTTTCTCGATTTAATTCTTACTCAAGAAAATAGAAATCTGCGAGTCTAATTGAATACAAGAGAAATCACTTGAACGGTACCAAAGACCAATGTTCAAAGATCAATCAATTTCAATCAACAACCAAAGGTCGTATTTCCAATTGATTGATTCAAACGCACAACCTGTGATATTTCAATTATATAACAAAATATAATGCGGAAAAGAAATAACACAGACACCAGAAGTTTTGTTAACGAGGAAACCGCAAATGCAGAAAAACCCCGGGACCTAGTCCAGATTAAACACACACTGTATTAATCCGCTACAGACACTAGCCTACTACAAACTAACTTCGGTCTGGACTGTAGTTGAACCCCAATCAATCTCACACTGATCCAAGGTATAGTTGCGCTCCTTACGTCTCTGATCCCAGCAGAATACCACGCACTTGATTCTCTTAGATGATCTCACCCACAACTAAGAGTTGCTACGACCCAAAGTCAAAGACTTTAATAAACAAATCTGTATCACACAGAAAAGTCTACCGTAATAGATAAATCTGTCTCCCACAGAAATACTTACGAGTTTTGTTCCGTATTTTGGTAAATCAAGGTGAACATGAACCAATTGATAACCCGGATTTATAACCCGAAGAACAACCTAGTATTATCAATCACCTCAGAATAATCTTAATCGACGCGGCGAAAGAAGATATTGTGGAATCACAAACGATGAGACGAAGATGTTTGTGATTACTTTTATATCTTGCCTATCGGAGATATCAATCTCAAGCCAATCGTTACGATTGTACTCAATACGATAGAAACATCAATATCAGATCACACAACTACAAGAAAGTAATATCGGTCTGGCTTCACAATCCCAATGAAGTCTTCAAGTCATTAACCTACAGGGTCTCGGTAAAAACCTAAGGTTAAAGGATAATCAACTCTAGCTAATACAACTAGTATCACACAGGAGGTGTGGGGATTATGTTTCCCAGTTACTAGAGTTCTCCCTTATATAGTCTTTCAAATCATGCTTTGCAATCAATGTTAGCTTAATAACAAAGCATTCAATATTCACCGTTAGATGAAAACCTGATTAGATTCAAGCTAATATCTTTCAACCTTTAGATCGAAAAACGTAGCTTGTTACACACAAATGAAATGCACGTTTTAGGTTTGTGTAACCGTACCCAAACATGTACATTTGTTGGTTCAACAATAGTCAACCAAATGGTTAGCCATATGAGCACTTTCATATCAACCATATTCTTCTTCACCATAACTAGTTCAAATGACTCAAATGAACTAGTTAGAGAGTTTTTTAATTGCTTAGATCTTAAAAATGGTTTGATTTTACTCAAATCGTTCATGAACTTTATAGCCACGGTTTGCAAACTTGCATTCCTTAGTTAATATAAGTATAAGTTCACGAATAATCGTTTTTAGAATATAACCAACCTAAGTACGCAGACTAGGTACGCGAAATTAAGTACCCGGAATAAGTTTGTAAAAGTTTACAAACTCCAACAGATTTTCTCGGGAAGAGAACCTCCGACAGGTACGCGGACTGCGTTCGCGGACTCTTGTTCCGGTTTCCTGAGCAGTAAAGTACATAGACTTCGGTTCAAGGAATAAGGACTTATACATGTATGTGTTACCACACAATGCTTATATCCATCAATGGTTATGTAATATAAACTCTCATTTCAATCATTGAAACACTCTTAGAGGACGTTATATAGTTGTTATTCACAAACCATTTTTCGTCAAAGCCATTTTCAAGTGATTGAAACAAAACATGACTTTTGTCACTAGGTAAATATGAACTTAGCCAAAGCAAAAGCTTACCAACACATATTTCGAGAAATAGATAAGCGAGATAAACTCGGCTCGAAATAGCAAATGTGTATAATCAAAGTCTATATAGCAAAACGACTTTTGTCTCAAGATAGGAGATAGAGTTAATATACTTTTGAGTGATAGATAAGTTCAAGTCTCCACATACCTTTTATTCGATGAAGTTCCACCAGTTCCTTGAGTAGTTCTTCACCTTGTATGATGATCGCCATGGAGTTCTTGAGATCAACTACACTTTCTATCCTAGTCCGAGACTTAGCTACAGTAGACTAGAATCAAGACTTATAGTTTTGATTACTAACATTGACAAACATGCTTGAGATAGCAATGCATGCGAGTTCGACCGAGCAGTGCTCTAACACTCCTGATACCAATTTGTAGTGATCTACACTACAAATGTGTAGGATCAGAATCTCACAACAGTTATATCTCAGCGAAGTTATCAATGGTATTGCACAAAAGCGTCGCAGAACAATTTCAGAAACGACATCAGCAAGGATCATGAGAAAGATGTGATAGTCTCGCGAAAATTAGAAATCTTGCGAAGTCAACATTTGTAAGGTTGCGAGAATGTCGCAAACCATATCCGAAAATAAAGGACAGATTAGCTGTGATCCACTATGTATTTCCCTTATAAATAGTCATTCGAGTTGTAAAGGAAAAGAGAGATCTTTTTTGAGTGAGAGACAAGTAAATAGGAGAGAGAGAGTTCAGAACAAAGATCATTCTTGATCTTCTTTATTTTCCTTGTCTTGTAAGAACATTCAGAATTCAATCAATAAAATTAAGAGTGTTAACCTAAATGAGCTGATCAACAATGAAATCATATGAGGGGTGTAGTGTAGGATTTCATGCAACTACATAATGGCGCTAGAAACAGGGACATTGAAGATCGAATGTTGAAGATTGTTAATTGAGAAGATTCAAATCAAGAAAGTGATTAAACAAATCAGTGAATCAGTTAGAGGAAAGATGAATAGAATTAATGAAAATGGCTATAAATTGGAGTGTAATATGATAACAAAAAGTTTGGTTAATGAATTCCATGAAAACATCAAAGGAAGAATACATAAACGAAATTTTGAATGAAAGAAAATTATGGCGGTAGAAAAAACTTCACCTTTGAAAGATTAGGAAAAACAAAGAATTGTGTTCATGGCAGAAGAAATACCAAAAGAAAATTTGAACCATACATCTCCATTGGTCATCACAGTGCCTATTACACGAAAAGAGAAGGATACAACAATAAAATCCACGGGAGAATGGATGTTGAACAGAAGTTTAATTGATACATGAAGTTCAGTTGATATAATATTTTATCATGCATTTCGGGGAATGGGATTTAAAGATGAAGAAATTTCCAATTCAACATATTTTGTTCCGGATTTGGAAAATCCACAACAAAACCTAAAGGAGAAATAGTGGTACGAATTCCACTTGGAGAAATCGAAACACATGTGACATTGTGCGTGGTGGATATGGAATCGCCATATAATATGTTATTAGGAAGATCATGGATACATGCGATAAAAGTTGTGGTATCAACGTTGCATCAATGTATTAAATTCCCCACTCCAAGTGGAATAGGTGAAATCAGAGGAGATGTTGACAATGCGAAATTATGTCATCAAATTGAAGTAAGGCATTATGAAGAACAAGCAAAAAGGAAGCAATTTCGCAGAAAATTGATAAAGGAAGCAAAGAAGGAAGAAGAATTTAGAGTATATATGATAAGGGTGAAAGAAGGCAAAGGAATACCCAGCGAAATTTCGGAAGAAGGAGAAGGATCCATAAAAGCAATTAAAGAACCCACACCAATGGGAGAACCTAAACCCAGTTACACTGCCGCAGAACCAACAAAAGAAATAAATGTTGGGACTGAAGAGGAGCCTCTAGTGTTGAGAATTGGAACCAAAATGGATATAGAAGAAGAAGAAATAATTGTCAATTTACTGCGAGAATATAAAGATATTTTCGCAGGAAACATGGATGAGACACCAGAATAGATCCAACAATTGCTTGCCACAGACTGGAGATTAACAAAAATGTGAGACCATTTAAACAGAGAATAAGAAAAATCGCAACAACTTACCATTCCCAAATAGAAGAAGAATTACAGAAAATGCTGGAGGCAGGAATTATAAGAGAAGCTAAATACCCATAATGGATAGCGAATATGGTCATTGTCCCAAAGAAAAACAAGGGAATCAGGATTTGCATAGATTTCACAGATTTGAACAAAGCTTTCCCTAAAGATAGTTTTCCGTTACCCGATATTCCTCAAATGGTGGAATCCGCAGCGGGGAATGATAGGGTATCATCTTTAGATGGGTACAAAGGGTATAACCAAATTCCTCTCGCTGAAGAAGATCAAGAACATACTGCTTTCTTTGCCCCTAGAGGTTTATATTGTTACACTAAAATGCCATTTGGTTTGCGAAACGCGGGAGCGACATATCAAAGAATGGTAGAGAAGGTGTTCGCAAAATGGATACATAAAACATTAGAAGTATACGTGGACGACATGTTGGTAAAGAGTAAAGAAGCTAAAGATCATGTACAAGACTTGAGGGAGATTTTTGAACAAATGCGGCAGTATAACATTAAATTGAATCCCGAGAAGTGTACTATTGGAGTTGCATCGGGAAAATTCTTAGGCTACATTGTATCAAAGGAAGGAATACAGGCTGATCCGTAAAAAGTGCAAGCAGTTCGTGACATGCCAACACCAACAAAAATAAAAGATGTACAGAAGTTGAATGGGCTTTTAGCTTCGCTGGGGAGATTCATTTCGCGATCATCAGACAAATGCAAATATTTTTTCGATATACTCAAGAAGGGTGCGAAATTTAAATGGAGTGATGAATGCGAAAAGGATTTTCAAGGAATCAAAGAACATCTTATGAATACAACTATTTTACAAAAGGCAGAACCAGGAGAAGAATTATTGATTTACCTTGCGACAACGTCGCATGCATTAAGTGTTTTATTATTGCGAGTAGACGCAGGAGTGGAGAAACCCATTTATTACATTAGCAAAACTTTTAATACCGCAGAGAAGAATTACTCAAAGATTGAAAAGTTAATCTTAGCCTTAGTTTATGCATCATTTAAGCTCCGCATATACTTTCAAGCACACAAGATAAAGGTATTAACAAAAGTACCAATTAAATCAGTGATGAAGAATTCTAAAAGATCAGGAAGGGTAGAGAGATGGAATGCACAAGTAGGCCATTTTGATATTAAATATGAAGTTTTGTCTTCACAAAAATCACAAGTTGTTGCGGATTTCTTGGCAGAATTTCCTTTAGAAGAAGATGAAGCAGTAGAAGAAATGATGGATGTAGAAGACGAATATGGAGATCCAAAAGATTTATTAACAGAACCAAATAGATGGGAAATACTGGTAGATGGATCATCAAATGGAGAAGGAAATGGAGTTGGAATTGTTTTAATTTCGCCAGAAGGAATAAAGATGGCTTTTTCATTCTGGTTGGAATTTGAATCCACTAATAATGAAACAGAATATGAAGCTGCGATACATGCATTAAAATTCGCAATAGAAATGAAACTAGAAAACGTCAGGATCATTAGTGATTCGCAGCTAGTTATTCGCCAAATAAAAGGAGAGTATACTACATATGAACCATCCCTAAAGAAATACAAGAAGCTGGTTGAGGAATTGTCAGCGAAAATCCCAAAAATAAAATGGAGGCACATTTCAAGAAAGGGTAATAGACTCGCAGACGCTTTTGCTTTCATCTCAAGTATGATGACAGATCCAACTGCGAGATGCATAAAAATACAAACACTTCTGTCACCATCAGTCAATAAAGAAGAGGAAGATGTGGATGTGATGGTTATAGATAATGGAAAAGAAGAATAGATAAATAATGTCGCAGACTGAAGAATGGAGCTTCACGCATATTTGGCGAAAGGAGAAACACCAAGAAATAGATTGGAAACACACAAGTCAAAAAGCCGAGCAACGAATTATGAATTAAGAGATGGGTTGTTATACAGAAAATCTTTTAGTGGACCATCACTCAGATGTTTGACACGAGAGGAAGGAGAAAAGGTGCTGAAAATGTTACATAGTGGAGGCGCTGGCAATCATAGTGGAGGAAGATCTTTGGCACATAGAGCAAAAATGAAAGGTTATTACTGGCCATACATGCATGAAGATGCAAAACAAATATCAAGATGTTGCGAAGATTGTCAGCGGAATGGAAAGAAGATACATGCACCAGGAGCACCATTGTCATCTTCAACCAGTGTGTGGCCCTTTGGAAAATGGGGCTTAGACATTGTGGGGCCATTTTTACCAGGAACTGGACAAAGAAGATACTTAATAGTCGCAACAGATTATTTCACAAAATGGACAGAAGTGAAGCCAGTACAACATATTCGCGACAAAGATATCTTTACATTCATATTCGAAAATATCATTTGAAGATTTGGAATTCCTGCACAGTTGGTATCTGATAATGGGAAACAGTTTGAGGGGCAGAACATAGAAATGTTACTCAATGCATTCAAGATAAAATGTGGAAAGTCCACTCCTTTATATCCACAAGCTAATGGGCAAGTAGAAGCAACAAATAAAAAAATTGCAGATATATTAAAGAAGAAATTAGAAGGATATCACAGATCATGGTGTGAACAAGTACATAATGCAGTATGGGCTTATAATACAACTAGAAGAGAAGCTACTGGAATGTCACCTTTTTGTTTAACATATGGAGTTGAAGCGGTGTTACCAACAGAAGTTGTTATTCCGACAACAAAAAGAGAAGCTTGGGAGAAAAATCTTAGTGCGGGTTTAATTCTAAACAAACTTGATGAATTAGAAGAAAAAAGAGAAAAAGCTTTAAAACATATGGAGAATTATCAGCGAAGATTGGCTCGAGAATATAATACACGTGTCAAAATACGTGAATTTCAACCAGGAGATTTAGTTCTGCGAGAAACACCAATATATCAGCGAGAAAATGGTGGAAAATTAGCGAAAAAATGGGATGGACCTTACATTATAAAGGAGATAGTTGGAACAGGAGATTATAGATTAATGGACCCAGAAGGAAGAGATGTTGGTCATAGATTAGATAGACCATGGAACAGATTGTACTTGAAAAGATATTATCCGTAAGAAGCTTTGAGAAATTATGATTTCTGAAAGAATAATTGCAGGATTATTCATGACAAAACAAGATCATGATGTGCGAAATTTTCGCAGAGAACAATGACATAAAAGAAAGGGGCGAACCTTTATGGCGTACACCCTAGTTCACGAATAAAATTTCGCAAGAGGAAAATGTAAGACCTAAAGTACGTCACATTAGGGGGTACCTATTACATGACTCAGGGAAAGGCTATACCGCCACCGGAACCTGAGTCATGGAGAATTGGGGTCAATAAAACCCATCCGGGAGAGGCACTTTGGGTTCTTAACTTGAGCATATGACTTGGGTTGGGCGACTAAGGTAATAAGGACTCTCCCAAGGAGTGCAGATCTGATCAAGGCGCCGAGGTACACGGTTGAGTCAAGAGTGCCGAGGGCGTTTGAAGCGTCCTTGCCATTCTTGATAAGTCTTGACTTATACTGCACTCGGCCTGAAGAAAACCCCACTTAGTGTGCAGTCTCGTAACCATAATCCCTATAGGTAAAAGGGATAAGAGGCTGCGAAAACAACTGGTTGTTGTTAAGACTGGATGGGAGGATCTAACCTTGTATGGTAGAAGTACGCCTCCTTGAAGGGGCAACCAGGGGGAAGATAAGGGCGGCACCCTCCATTAGGGAGCTGATAAGTGTCTTAAGACGAAAATGTCATGAGGATTATTATTCGCAAGGATAATTAAGGCTTATCATATTTGTGCAACAATCCTGAAGAGGCAATAATACAAAAGAAAAAGATAAGATGAGATCAATGGGTTTTCGCATGAAAGTGCGAAGACGTCCTGCGATTTCATCGCAAGACGGCAATGTCATGGGGCTTTATTTTCGCAAGAATATTTAGGCCTGTCATATTGTCGCAACATTCCTGAAGAGGCCATAATACAAAAGAAAAAGTTAAGACAAGATCAATGGGTTTTTGTATGAAAGTGCAAGGACTTCCTGCGATTTTGTCGCAATGACAAGAGATGGCATGATAAGACCTTTAATTAGGAAGGCAAAATAAGACCATATAATAAAACAAACTAATTATAAACATTCATAACAGATTATTTTTTGCAAGAAAGATAATGAGAGGAAAGTATGGGAATCGATATACAAGAAGCATTATCATTCTTATCAACAAAATATTAAAAGAAAAAGTTGACTCCAAAGTCGATTGAAAAATGTAGCTCTCAAAAGTAATAAAAATAAGACAGCTCAAGAAAACAAAGCTAGAAAAGAAGCTCAAGCTTCAATATCAATATCAGTAGCATGAGATGACAGAAGTTCTTCGCCAACATTCTCGCAAGCTTCTCCTTCATTTCGGCTTTGATCTTCGCCATGACTAGCATTTTGATTATCGCCAGCAACTACTTCTTCAGGAGAAATTTCTTTCTCATTCTGATTAACACCAGCAGATACTTCTTTAGAAGGAACTCATTCTTCATCTTCCAGGAAATTATCCTCTGCGCCGCTTTCATAATCGTAATCACTATCAGCAGGACGAGGAACTTCATCATCATCTACTTCTAAAGGATCAATTGATGTAGGAGGAAGAGAGTTGGACAATAAAATGTCATTTACAAGGACTTCATCCCGGAGATGAACTTGGCGAAGAAGTGCTCTTTGATGATTCCTATCTTTAATATCCTTAAAATAAGCAAGATAATCAAGTCTTCTTTGTGCCCGATCGCGAGAACCAGTAAGGGTAGAGACGAGTAATGCATTCTCTTTGCGAATTTTAGCATATTTAGCCTCTAAATCAGAAATAAAAGAATGAAGATTCTTCTCAGACTCTGCGAAAAATAGAATACAAAAATTTATTAAGATAAGGAATTCAGAGAGATATGATAAAGGAAAGATAATTAAGGCAGTCAAACTATCATGACTACCTTCCTTTTGCGAAATAAGATGTTGAATCAAGGATAGACAACTATTCTCCCAATGATCCATTGCGTCATCAAATTTATCTCCAACTAAACCTTTAAGTCGAGACTAAATATTTTTCTCTTTATAAACAAGGAAGGAATTTTTCTTCGCAAGAGAAGAATAAGATTCTTCTAATTTGGAATATTGATCTTTAAGCTGATTTGCCTTCACACTTAAAGTTATTATACCTTGAATGAGTGAATCTCTTTCAGTGATAGATAATTTTGTTACTTCTTTAAGTTCATTTCTTAAAGAGCAAAGAGATTTCTCTTGGTCAGCACATACTTTTTGGAGAACATTAAGTTGTTGCGAAGATATCGCCATCTTGTTTAAATAAACTCGCTTCTCTTGAGACAAGGTTTTATTCTCATCTGATAAAGTTTCCATCCCTAAATTAGCTTTGTTTAAAGAATAAGAAAGACGAGATACTTCATTACTTAATAGATCTTGTTTTTCAACTAATTGGGTATTTTCATTGGTAAGATTATTTATTTGATCAAGAGAATATGAATAGAGATTATCTAATTGGTTATATTGATCCATTAAGACTTCCTTATCAACACGGGCTTCTTCAACAGCAGATTCAAATTGATATATCTCCATTACTCGTTTCTGATTTAATGCTTAACATGCGAAAGAGGGATTTAAATGATAATTAAGCAGGGGAAGGATAAAACCATCGAAAAGGCAAATTAAAGACATAGATGAGGAAATCATACCTCTTAATTCATCATTCTTATTGCAAAGATTATCACGATCCATCAAAACATTCTGAAGTTTCTGATTTTCAAGACGAAGAGCATTACATTCTTTTTCTAAAGTTGTCTGCGAAGCAGCTTTGTCAGAACCCAAATGCTTGCTCAGAATTTCACAAACATTAGGCTTGATGGGATCAGTAGAAGATTTCTTTCCATCATCTAGAATCTCAGATAAAACCTTGAAAGAAATATCTATCCCTTTCACGGTCTCATTCGACAAAGGATGAGACTTAGGTAGAGAACTAGTAGAGATAGAAGGTTGAGAAACATTCTCAATGGGAAGAGAAGAGGCTTCATTCGCAAAAGGAACCATTAGGGGAATTTCAGTCATAGGAACATCAACTGGAGAAATGAAATCAGAGGCAGCATTCTCGCGAGTTGGAGATAAAGGTTTATCTTGCGAATATATCGCAGGAGATTTGGAAGAAATGAAGTCAGAGGCAGCGTCTTCATGAATTGGAGATAAAGGTTTATCTTGCGAAGATGTCGCAGGAGATTTGGAAGAAATGAGTAGATGGAAGGGAACAGAAGTTGGAACATCCTTGAGGTGGCGAGATTTCTTGTGAGGTCTATGAAGATCTTTATCACCCTGCGAATTACAATCTAGATAAGAAACAGAGGCAACAATATTCTTATTAGAAAAAGATAGTGTTTCTTACTACCTTCTCATTCGCAGACTTTCTTTTATGAACGACGACTTTATGATGTGATTTGGGATTGTTAGGATTCTGAACTGAAAATTTAGTGTTGGAGCCGCTTTTGCTGAAATAACAAGAGTATGGGAATCACATAAACAACATCACATAAGGCAATAAACAAGATCAATTTCAAATATATCTATTTCAGCAAAACTTATAAGGAAGAAAAGAGAAGACTAACCTTGATGAATCCATGAAAAATGATAGCAGGGAAATTATCTTGAAGAAGATCACGAACTATGAAGATCTAATTTGAAGATGAAGAAGAATTTAAAAAGATTGAAGAAGAAAGAAGAAAAGTTGCAACCATGAAGTTTGCAGAGGAACGATGAAGTTGCAGAGAGAATAAAAAGAAAGAAGAAGAGGATGAAAAGAAATATATATAGAGGGAATTTTTCCTCGAGAAAATAAACATGATTAATACGGAAAGATTTAAGCGGTCAAAAAGTAACGGTTACATAAGACGTGTCGAGAAATAAATGGAAGAAAGAATACGTGTGATAAATGCAGAATATGAGAAAATAAGCGGTTGCGGCACTTCTCACATCATTCTCTACTTTGCAGAGAAGATATGAGAAGAGGCAATATGTAGGATCAGAATCTCGCAACAGTTATATCTCAGCGAAGTTATCAATGGTATTGCACAAAAGCATCGCAGAACAATTTCAGAAACGACATCAGCAAGGATCATGAGAAAGATGTGGTAGTCTCGCGAAAATTAGAAAGCTTGTGAAGTCAACATTTGTAAGGTTGCGAGAATGTCGCAAACCATATCCGAAAATAAAGGACAGATTAGCTGTCATCCACTATGTATTTCCCTTATAAATAGTCATTCAAGTTGTAAAGGAAAAGTGAGATCTTTTTTGAGTGAGAGACAAGTAAATAGGAGAGAGAGAGTTCAGAACAAAGATCATTCTTGATCTTCTTTATTTTCCTTGTCTTGTAAGAACATTCAGAATTCAATCAATAAAATTAAGAGCGTTAACCTAAATGAGCTGATAAACAATGAAATCATATGAGGGGTGTAGTGTAGGATTTCCTGCAAATACAAAATGATTGATAATCTAGGATCCGAGGAAGGATTAGAAGAGGAAAGAAGGAGATAAGAAGAAGAGAAAGTTAGAGGGGAAGATGACAGCAAGAACAAGAGAGAAAAAATAGATTAATCAATTATTTGTTTTCAGTATCCAATGACATACCGGATACAAATACTAAAAGCATTGGCCCTGCCTTAACAACAATTACTAAAGGCACACACACAACTACTAAGGGCACCAGACAGAGCTACAAGGTCTATGAAAGGGTTCATAATCTTTGGTGTGCACAAAACTTGATCGGCTAGAATCCAACTATAATCGGTTTATCTTTGATAGATTTGATTGATTAGTTGTGTAGATCGGTATCATTAAATAGTATCTTGGTAGATCTTATTTTTGATTGTGAAATCTAAACCCTGCTACTTTGGTAGTTGTTGGATAGATAGATCTAAACCCGACAAAAGGGTTTATTGGATTAAACAGAAGAGCCTTTGTCTAATTCATATCACTGAGATTGAATAGAGTTGTTACCGAACAAATTTGTTGTTCCTTTACTGTTTGGAATACGATCCAAAGGAATTATTCCAGTGTGTGCACTTATTGAATGTCGGAAGCGCAGGGATACTGAAGAAACTAGGTGAACTATAGGTTTAGTTGCTTGGTCTCAACTATATGAAGTTGGTGTGATTTTGTATAGTGGCTTAATTCTGAGAGTATTCAATTCTGGACTAGGTCCCGGGGTTTTTCTGCATTTGCGGTTTCCTCGTTAACAAAATCTTGCCGTGTCATTTACTTTTGTTTTCCGCAATTATAATTGTTGTTATTATAATTTAAAGTAAATTACACAAACGTTAACTCCGTATTACTTGATAGTGATCCTATAGAGTTTGGTTAAGTCCGAACCTATTATCAAGTAATCACACTTTGATTGTTGTATTGTCTCGATCTCGTATCCATAGACGATCACACAAAGTGTGAATAACGATTCGTTGTATTGTCTCGACTCAGTCCATAGACAATCACTTTCGGTAAGAGGACTTATAGGTGGAAAAGTTTAAGGTTGTGGTATATTTGGATACCCTCGTCTTTTCAGCTTGCAAGGAGCCGGTCCCACACTCTTTCATATATAACTTTGACCTAATTAACTCTCAACAGTTCATATTGGGTCCAAACTCTCTCCAACCAACTTGGATTTTGCTCAATCGACCACCAACTAGTCCCACGACCACCAAGGACCGGTCCCATGACCCCTTTGCCGGTCCTCATCTCTTTATAATTAGGTTTTATTACCTAACGCTCACACGAGCACTATTTTAATAAATGACTAAACCAGCATTTGATCATCCTTTCACCAATTGGTCAACAAAGGATTTTGATGCATGCTCACTCGAGCACTTGGGCGCTACATGGTCGACCATCATCCCATGTAGTCAGTCCCTCCTTCACTCAGTGACTTATATTCAGTAAATCATCAACTGATCAGTGATCGATCAAAATTAGGGTTTCGAACTGAATGCTCTGCAAATCATAATTCTGAGCAAGTTCAAACACTAATAATTTTATGTTGATCCAACAATCAACATCTGGATTAATTATATAATATTCGATCCAGCTACCAATATTTTAGTTAATATTTTATTTGGTCATGCTACGAATAATTCATCAAATGAGCAATGTTTGCTCAGACGAGGAATATTGATTCAACTATCAATATTCAGTAATTTATCAAATGAGCAATATTTTCTCAGACGAGGAATATTGATTCAACTATCAATATTCAGTAATTCATCAAATGAGCAATATTTGCTCGAATATTGATTCAACTATCAATATTCAGTAATTCCTCAAATGAGCAATATTTGCTCAGACGAGCAATATTTGCTCCGAGGAATATTGATTCAACTATCAATATGCAGTAATTTATCAAATGAGCAATATTTTCTCAGACGAGGAATATTAATTCAACTATCAATATTCAGTAATTCATCAAATGAGCAATTGTTAGAGCATAGCTCGGTTGAACCCACCAAACGTTGGTATGTCAAGTTTGGTTGTCATATTTTAGTGAATCAAAAATCATTTAAGAGTCGCTTGATTATGTACTAGAGTCAACTTCGTATAGGTTAGCTTGAAAGTATTAGGATATGAGACATTACAAGTATTGTGAAGACTTGAAGAAGGGAAGAAGTAAGAAGCTACAACGACAACATCATCCTCCCACTTGAGGTTAGTGATATTTGACTTGAACTGTTTCATTCCCTAACATTTCTTTCAAGTCGTGCATATTGAAAACAGAACTGCGAAGCATGAACACTCTAGATAGACATAGTATTAAGGAATACAATACGAGGTTTATTTCTTAACCATTAAACTTTGTAGATAAGACATCGACATAATTGTTTAAATGCTATTGTGATTATGTATGGATATGAGGTGAGAATTTCATCCTAGGAAATAATGTTTTACATGTGTTTTAAGGAAGTAAGTTCATAAACTTGTTTATCAATCGAAGGAAATCGCCAGGCATTATTGGTATTGTTATTCATTGCATATCTTGTGAACAACCAATATGTGTGATTTAGTATAACCCGCTCATGACTTGTTTGTGTTCTTGGTAAAACTATTCACAAAGGCCTGACTTATGTATTGGTATGATTTTTATTAGTGAAACCGATCTTAAGTAATCACCTGAGATGGTATGATCGAGTTTGTGATTTGTGTATGACCAAATATGGGTAAAGGGGAACCGATCCTAGTAAGAGGTGCAACACATCACAAAGGGGAATCTATCCTTGTATGAGGTGCAACAAGTTTGTAGCAGAAAGGGGAACCGATCCTATGGACATGTGCAACACATATAAGTTAGATACCATATATATGTGGGGAACCGATCCTAGTACCTAGTCAACCGAATTTTGGAAAGCTAGTTTGACTATGCACATTACTCACATGGAGGTAGAACCGAAACTTGTTTTGGTAGAACCGTTAAACCCATGATTTGTGATTGAGTGTTCTTGATCAATCACCTAATTACTTAAAAGTCAGATGAACCGATTCTAAACTTGTTTGGAAGTGTGACAAATAGGTTTCAAGGTTGTAAGTATGAAAGAGGAGTTACAAAGTAAGGATATCGACACACTTTGAACACATGCAGTAATGTTTATCTTTATTGTTCAAAGTTATTCCTTAATAGATACAGGAAGAAAATCCCAGAATCGAAACATAAATAAGTTAAGAATCTTTTAATTAAGGTCTTAATTTTATTTTAGGAAAATGAGAATTAGTAATGTGCATTTACTAGTTAAAGATTTTCCAAAGAGATTTTCGGTCATTATTTTGGACAGAGCATTTCCAGGAATTATGGAAACCGAATTTGGAATTATATTGCATATCTTGAGAATATTTTCGGTTTTGGAAATTCCTTGGTGTCCAAACTTCCTTGTCTATAAATACTTGAAGTTTGCATTTCTAAAAAACTAATCCTTCGTGACAGCAAACTTCCTCGGTTGTGTTGTTACTGGTGAAGCCGCCTATTCGGAGAGGAGAGTAACCTAATTAGGCGAAATCTCTTATGGCCGCTCAGTTTAAAGTCTTCTTTGGGATTGAAAAGCTCTATTAGTACCGTTGGTGGGAAACTAGATAATTGTGGTTTATCTTGTGTTTTTGTTTGATTTGATTTACTAACGGTGGTTGAACTTTGATTGCACCTAGTTTGTTTATGCTTGAGAATCTTCTCTTCTGATATAAGATTCACTCAAACTAGATCGAAGTTTCGACAGGGATCTTTAGACTGTTGTTAGTGCTAAAGACGATCTTGTGATAATCCATCGTTAACAGACTCCGTTCTGTGCGTGATTGATCACAAGAGATTCAAGTTGTTGTGTGCAGGTGTTTATTGAAGATCTAAGAAGATTTAAAGACAAAGAAGATATTGAAGATTTCTGATTTGGCGTTCATAATCTTTGATGTGCACAATACTTGTTTCGGTATATGAGGATCCGACTATAATCGGTTTATCGTTGTGGTAGATTGGATTGATTAGTTGTGTAGATCGGCATCAATACAATTCTTTATGATTAAAAGTATTGATTGCAAAATTTTAACAATTACTTCGGTAGTTGAGAATAAGATAGATCTAAGAACCTGACGAAGGAGTTTATTGAGATAAACAGAAGAGCCTTTGTCGAACTCACATCACTTGGTTGAAGAGAGTTGATACCAAACAGATTTGTTGTTCCTTTACTGTTTGGAATACGAACCAAAGGAATTGTTCCAAGTACGTGACTTATTCATAAGTTGGAGGCGTGGGAATACAGACGGAACTAGGTGAGCTATAGGTTTAGTTGCTTGGTCTCAACTATACGAAGTTGGTTTAATTTTGTGTAGCGGCTTAATCCTGAGAGTATTCAATTCTGGACAAGGTCCCGGGGTCTTTCTGCATTTGCAGTTTCCTCGTTAACAAAATCTTGTTGTGTCATTTACTTTATATTTCCGTGTTATAATTGTTTTATTATAATTAAAGTAAATTACACAAACGTTAATTCATATTTACTTGATAAGAAATCCTATTGTGTTTGGTTAAGTCCGAACCCTTTTATCAAATAAACATACTTCATTATTGTATTGTCTCGATCTCGTATCCATAGACGATCACACGAAGTGTGAACCGATTAGTTGCATTGTCTCAACTCAGTCCATAGACAATCACTTTTGGAGAAAGGACTTATATGTAGGAAAAGTTTAGCTTGAGGTATATTTGGGTACCCTCGCCTTTTCAATTGGTATCAGAGCAGGCAAACACGAAAAGATCTAACAATCTGTGTTTGGTGCGATCCAACCTATAAGAAATTGAATCTATGTCTCATTCAGTTAACGTTTTGCAAGAGTTTGACTACTCAAAAGTTGAAGATGTTACTACTTTGTTGACTCATGATCCAGGAGTAACGAAAACATCTATGTCCATCTCTGATGGAAAAGAAGATGCTGATAAAGAGTTGGTAAAACTCCTAAAGCCTATAAAATCTTTGTCTTCTAAAGTGGTGTTATTAAAGACAGAGACAAATCTTCTTAAACAGGAGATCAGAGGTAAAGACATCCAACTAAATATTCTAGCTATAGAGAATATGGATCTTACTGTCAAATTAGAAGCTCTTGGTAAAACTCTTTCTCAAGAAAAAGAGAAACGTCTTATGACTCTGACTAATGATGTTGTTGTGATTTCTTATGATGTTGAAGAAACTAAAATTCCTTGCTCGACTTTTACAGATTGTGATAAAACCAGTTTAGTCACATCTGAAACAGATCAAGTTAATGGTAGTTTACCTAACTACATCAAGTCAGAAGAGGATGAAAAACCAGCTTCTAGATCTACTGATGATCAAACGAAATCTTGTCCAAAGGAAACTTTGAACCGATTCCGTGAAAGTGATCTTAAGGAATACAATTTTCAGTCACTTGACAGGAAACTTATACTTCTTCAACATACGTTGGTAAAAATATTGAAGGAAGTTTCTTGTCTTAAAAAGCTGAAAGACCATTTCTCAGTAGAAAGACAGATCATACCACTACCCGATGAGATCAACTCAAAAGAATCAGAGGAAAGAGTTAATAATCACTTCTGGAAAAGGATTCTTCCTCATCCTTATCGAAACAATCCTTGTTTTGATGAAGAACGACTCCAGAAGAAAGGGAAAGAGAGAATCTCTGCCAAAAGAAACAATCAGGAGTTTTCGATAATTGTTTCAGATAATCACACTGATGTGAATCATAAGGAAGTCCTTAGAATGAGAAAATCTTATGAAAATCTCATTGAAAGAATTAATAGAGATTTATCTATCTCTGAAAATTCTCACGTCAGTACAGTTTCTCCGCATGATCATATCTCTAAAGTTAGAAAAGATCATCGTCTTGGGAGAAAATATTTTAGGCAGAAATTCCCTAAGAGAAACATGAACTATGTTTCTGATAATCACTGTAAGCTAGAAGATGCAACCTAGTTGTATCAAAATTGTGCATTCTCATCCTCTTTCGTGCTCTTATTCATGGATGGGAAAGGCACAATAAATCTGGAGCACATCTGTTTGTGTAGCTGTTTATCAGAAAAATTGTGAAACTTTATGGATAGCTGTGAATCCATAGTTGTGTAAAAATGTTCATGTTTATCATGATCTTCCAAAAATAGATTATATTTGGAATTTTCGAATTTTAATAAACCTTCCATCTTGAGAAGTTCGGACAAAGGAAACGAAATATATTGTTTAATATTTTCGGTTTCCCTTGATATCTTTCGGTCCGGAAGTTGTATCCTTTTAAAGGGAAACTATCTCTTGTCTGTATTCTGATACCCTGATCAATCCTTTTATATATATAGCAAGCATGCCTCCAATAACTCGCAGTATCTCAAAGGATAATAAGGAGGAAGATCAAAAGGTTAAAGATTGTTAAGGAATCAATACATAAAGGAAGAAGAAAATCATACCAAAAATCACGTCTGATTATGATTCGGATAGTTCAGTTGGATCACAAGATGAGTCGTGTCTGTTGGCTTACAACAAACAAGATCAAACCAAAACCAAGTGGATTCGTTCTGATAGTATGTCTCAATATATCCAAGGTTTTGAAGAACTGGAAACTAATCTTGTTATGACTGTTCGACGTCAAGATTGGGTAAAAGAAAAGATTGGAGGAACAAGAGGAGTTCTTGCTGAACTTAAGGTTCTAATTGAAGAGCTTGAAAAACAAGAAGTGGTTGCTGACAAGTCTCTTGAGACATGCTTCAAAAGTTTGAATACTGAAGAAACCTCAGTGAACAACAAGAACACCACTAGAGATTAAGTTATTTGTTGTAATACTTAATATAAGAAAAATAGATATCAATTTTTGATTTCTTTCAATGATTGTATTAAGTCTATTATGAATAAAACTATTATGAATAAAATTATTGATTTATAATTTTTCTTGTGATGGTTTTTGATTTACATAGCATGTGCTTGAATGCTTTATTATTGTTATGGATGTTTATGGGATGTTTGATTTCGGTTTTATTACCTTGATATTCGATCTCATAATGTTGTGAACCCTTATGGTTTGGGTGACTTTTTGATTCAGCAGGATTAAGTTCTATCCCATGTTGGTACGCTTTATCAAAGGATCATGAGGGGTTCTGGTAGAATCAATATGTGAAAAAGTCACAATATGTTGAATCGGTTTTGGTTTAGCGTAAAAGCATATGTGTTTCGATGCTTTTCAACTTTTGCTTGCAATAGTTAAACATCGGTTTTCAACCTTTCTCTGGTAAAGGTTGGTTGTTGTTATTTTTTTGTTTTGCATAAGGATGACAACATAATGATATTTTGATATCAATTCTCCCTGGAAGAAGATGCAAACATATTGGAGAAGTGGATGCGAAATTTGAGGTAACAATTTTGTTAGTTAATTATTTTCCTGTTTAAGAAAAGCCTGATTTTATTTCATATATATTTTGTTTTTCATTAAAAAAATTTCGGTACAATTGATGTTTTTATTCCATTATGTGTGTATGGATGTGTGTGTGATTTAATTGTTTCCGGTTAAGAAAAACTATTGTTATCTTGCTTTATTGTGTGGTATCAATCGTTTAGGCTTACAAAATTTCGGTGCAAATGCGGTGCTATAATGACTATGTTTTTTCAATTGCATCCGGTTGAAGTGAATAATTATGCAAGTTGATTTATTTTGGTTTGTATGAATTATTTATGGCTTAACGAAAGAAAAAGTCTACGGAATGGATTGTTCAGTCCAATTTGATTTCGGATAAGAGAAGCTAAGTTTATCTTAGTTAGAGTTATCAAAGTGGAGGTTTCGGTTATTCAAGTCTAATCGAATGCCTTAACAAGAAATGCTACTTAACTAACCTAGTACTTGTCTTGTTTAAAACTCAAAGGTCTAAGTTATATGGATAATTAGAACATGATGAGAAAATAGAGTTATCTTTATTTTAATGAAGCGATTGTATTTGTACAATCGGTTTAGCAAAGGGACTAAGATGCTTAGTTGATTTTTGGTTTGCTAAACTAAATTGGGAAAATTGCTTCTGGCAATTATTTCCTTTATAACATATCAAAACAAATTACTTTGTAGTTTCGGTTTTGATATTGATTATCAAAAATGGTGTGTGGAACCCTCGTGCTTAACTCTATAGGTTTGCAAGTTTATTTTGAGATTTGTAAGATCCTTTCGGTTGTCCTTTATTTTTTCGTTTCTTTGTCATTTTGTGACAAAAAGGGGGAGAAATATGTGGAGTAAACAAGTGATACTGGCATTCATTTTATATTGATTGGTATCTCTAAGGAAAAGGACAATTGTGCTTAAACGTTTATCTAACGAAAGAGTGAAAGCATAGACTAAGGGGGAGTAACATATCATATTAATTGGTATAACAAAGTCGTGCGCATTGATAAAATCTACCTATCTCACCTTTAGGGGGAGTATTATCTTTGTTATTATAATGTCAACAACGACATTTAAGGATTGAATGTATACAGGTTATTGTGATGTTAAATTCGGGAATCAAGCGTATGTGTAATGAATTCTTGTAATTTGTTTATCCATATGATTGTAAGAGTTTTATCACTAAAATTGACAAAGGGGAAGATTGTTAGAGCATAGCTCGGTTGAACTGTACCTTGGATCAGTGTGAGATTGATTGGGGTTCAACTACAGTACAGAACGAAGTTAGTTTGGAGTAGTCTAGTGTCTGTAGCGGCTTAATACAGTGTGTATTCAATCTGGACCAGGTCCCGGGGTTTTTCTGCATTTGCGGTTTCCTCGTTAACAAAATTCTGGTGTCTGTGTTATTTCTTTTCTGCATTATATTTTGTTATATAATTGAAATATCACAGGTTGTACGTTGTTCAATCAATTAGAATATCCGACCTTTTGGTTGTTGATCTAAATTGATTGATACTTGGATATTGGTCTTTGGTACCATCCAAGTTATCTCTCTAATATTTGATAAAGACTCGCAGATTTCTATTTGCTTGAGTATATATCAAATCGAGAGATTGAGATATAAACTCTTTGATATACTTTTTATCTATATTGAGTTTGACTGTCTAATTGATTCTCTAGAAAGTATATTAGAGTTTTTCCATACAGATTGCTAAGCGAAATATTGGGTGTGGTTGTTGTACCCCCACTTTTTCAATTGGTATCAGAGCAGGAAAACACTCCAAACCTGATAAGTTTGTGTTTGTTCGTTCCTTAAAAATTGTCTCATGGGAAATTTCTTTGGAAAACTTGCTCTTGGCATCTGTAACGCACGCCATAAGTCCTTAAAGATTGCTCAAGATGTATTATGGTTAAAACCTCCGGCTTCACATGATAATCTTTTCTCATCTAAAAGGGAAAATTTAGATGATGAGAACCAATCTAAAGGAAAAAATAAAAAGAAGGAAAAATTGAGGAAACATTCGTCACGCTCAAGGATATGGACCCTAAACAGGTTAACTCTTAATCTCTTTGAGGAATACTATCGTAATGGATCAATTGATAAAGATCTATTTAGAGCGTTCGAAGGCGTTTTTAATCTCTTAGAAAAACTTAATTCTGTTAAGTCTAAGAATTCTTCCAAAAAGGATTCCGTACATGTTGTACAGCCTGGGAATGTAAGATTTTTCCTTCTAGCCAGATCAAACGAAGGATAGGAAGCTCTGACTGCCCTGATTATCATCATTTTTTTTATTATACAACAGGGACTGTTCACACATATGAACCAGAAATGTTGCATGAGAATTCCTCTGCACATTATGCCTCTTGGTAACAAGTTTGGCACTACCTCAGTTGTATATATCTTGAAATGGGGCAAGAAATGGTTGAGTTGTGTACAGTTTTACTATTCTCTTTTTGAATTCCAAATAAATCTTTCTACTGCATCCATCGTCTCTCACAAATGTGTGTTGTCACGGGATGCGTAGCCTTTGATGTGCATCTGGATAAGAAAATTCCACTTTCCTTGTGTGGGTCACGGTTCAAAAACGGGTCCAAGCCCATTATTGGTCTTATAAAGAAGAATTTCGTGCACCCTTTTCTTCATCACCCGTCCGCGTACGTGAACCTCTAGGGTTTCGTGTGCTTCCTCCATTGAAGCCTTCTTGAAGAAATTAAAAGAAAGGGTGTTCAAGATTCACTCCAAATAAGTAAATTCCTCTTGTTCCTTTCAATTTATTAGATCTCATGATGAAATCTAAGGGCTCAAAAAGATGCTCCAAAAGCTCAAATACCTCTAGCATGGATTCTCCTTGTGACCAAAACTCTCTTAGGATTAGGTTTGTGGATGATTCTTATGCTAGAATTTTTGAAAAGATTTCATCTAAAGGTTTTATTCTAGAAAAGAAATTGGATCTTTCTAGTGGGCATGAAGAGGATTTAGCTTGCTTCAAAAAATTCAAGCTTGGAAATATATTTGATGGTCATGGTCAAGGATTTGATTCTCTCACAAGAATTTTCTATGCCAACATTCATGATGTTGATCTTAATAGAAAAAGATTCCTTGTTGATAGAAAATTAATTTCAAAGATTACCAACATTCCGTTGGGAAACGTGTGTCCTGCTAGACCAAGTGATGAACGTTCATCATGTGATGAAATCTCTCTTGGGCTTTGTGGCAAGAAGGTATCTTGGAATCAAGGAAAATTTCCTACTAATGATCTTAGTATCCCATTGATGGCATTTGGGAAACTTGGTATCCCCAATCTTTGTCCCTCCACAATTGAGAATTCTTGGTGGAGTCATGAGTTTGCGGAATTAGTCTATTTCCTTGAATCGGGTGTTCAAAGTCTCGATATTTGTGGGTTTATCATTTATCAAATGACTTCGATGACTTCACCCACCAAGATGTTAGGTTACCCTTGCTTGATTGGACAAATTTGTCGTGATCATGGCCTTGATTCGATTGGCAACTCTCTAGGGGTTCACAAACCGGTTCGTCCGTCTACCTTTAGACGCATAAGGGAGAATGTGTACAAAAGACAAAGAGATGCTTCACTTAATGACTGTGACCCTATCACTTTGAGTCTTCTTCAAAAAATTAATAAGGGTGTGTGTAAGGTCGATTCAAGGGTAAAGTGTGTCCAAGAACAATTGTCTTTGGTTGCAACGAAGTTTCCCGAGCTCAAGGAAGAATTGAACACAATTCAAGAATCTCGGAGTTTCTCTGATGAGGAAAAAAAGTAATTTGTGTTTTTATTTACCTATTAAATCTTCTATTTTCTTGTTTTTATTAGAAGAATAACTAGAGTTTGGAATAGCCATTATTGTGATTACACATAGCTATGTCCAACGTTTTCATCTTCTTGTTTTTAGATTTATTGGTTTAAATTCTAAATTTGTTTGGAAGATGATTTTTGCAGTATTAATCTTTATGGTTTTATATATTGCAATATTGTTATGGGATATGTGTGTTTGCGTCCGTAAACTATGACTATTCCATACCTTGTCAAAAGTAAAGTCTTTCGTATGTCCATATGCATGTATTGATAAAAGAATGAATAGACTTTTGACAAATACAAAAGTTAAGCCTATTATGTAAATTATTGATGGAAGATAGGTTAAAATCTTTTGTTTGCAAGGATTATGTCTATTAAATATCGTTATGCGAATAGTGATGGAAAATAGAATGAATTCTTGTGTATTCCGCAGTAATTGATCTTACCTGATCCATATTTTATGTATTACTGTGAGGCTCCGTAAAGTGTATTATGTTGAGCGTTGAACGACCAAGTTGATTATTTTCATGATTAGCTATGTTGTTGTTCCGTAAGGTACTTTATGTCGAGCATGTTCAACTAAATTAATCATCTTGTTTGGTTATTTAGTTGTTGCTCCGTAAGTTTTTCTTATGTCGAGCACGATCAATTAAATTGATTAATTTTGTGATTAGTTTGATTGTGTACTTCGATTAGATTAACTATGGGTTCTCTTGTGATTAATCTAATTGTATATTTTGAGTCTCCATAAGTTCACTTATGTTGAGCATTTGTCGATTAAATTAATCATGGGTTCTCTTGCGGTTAGTTTAATCGAATATTTTTGGATTCAAATTCATACTTGTATGTGATTTGTTTTGTCCAAAGAAGTCCTTCTTTTCCTTTGAAATTAAGGTCGCTCTTGTTGTTCTCTCGGGAATGACATTTTATGGGGGAGAGTTCTTTTGAACTTGTGCTTAATTGCCAAATCTTTGTGGGGAGTGCGGTTGTGGAATATTATAGGGGTTATCTTGTATCTTTACAAACTCCCTGATGAATGCATTTAGCTTCGGCTTTATGATTGCATCTAAATAAGATGATATACTTTTGCTTTATTTTGGTCAAGAAATGTCTCTTTCGGAAATTTCATTAGGATCCCGTTCTTGTACATTTGCCAATTTTATTGACAAAAAGGGGGAGAATTAATATGTAGTTCACACTACAAATACATATGGTTTTCGGATCATTATGTAAGGGGGAGTGGTTTTCATGTGAGATGGAGTATTGACTAAGGGGGATTGATACAATTGGACTTTGACATTGTGTAATGATACTATGACACTGTATAACAATGATTGAGGACTATTGTTTTCTTGTTTTTATAGCTACGGATTTTCAACAACGATGATACTAAACTTACAACCTTTGGGATCATTGGAGTACTTGGAAATGACAAAGATTTCGAGTAATGTTGAAGATTAGGCATGTGGAATAGGAGCTACAAAAGTTTATTTATTTATTTTTTTGTATTACATATGTATTAATAGTTTTGTCACTAAAATTGACAAAGGGGGAGATTGTTAGAGCATTGCTCGGTCGAACTCGCATGCGTTGCTATCTCAAGCATGTTTGTCAATGTTAGTGATCAAAACTATAAGTCTTGATTTCTTGCCTATATAGCTAAAGGTCTCGGACTAGGATAGAAAGTGTAGTTGAGCTCAAGACTCCATGGCAATCATCATACAAGACGAAGGAATACTCAAAGAACTGGTGGATCTTCATCGACTAAAAGGTATGTGGAGACTTGAACTTATCTGTCACTCAAAAGTCTATCTACTCTATCTCCTATTCTTGAGACAAAAGTCGTTTTGATATATAGAATTTCATTATACACATTTGCTATTTCGAGCTGAGTTTAACTCCCTATCTATTTCTCGAAATATGTGTTGGTAAGCTTTCGCTTTAGCCAAATTCATCTTTACCTAGTGACGAATGTCATGTTATGTTTCCATCACTTTGGAAATTGCTCTGACGAAAAATGGTATGTGAATAATGGCTATATAACGTCCTCTGAGAATGTTTCAATGATTGAAATGAGAGTTTAGATTACATAACCATTGGTAGGATATAAGCATTATTGTGGAAACACATATATGTATAAATCCTTATTCCTTGAACCAAAGTTTGCGAACTTTGTTAATCAAGAGAAACAGAATGTGGCGTGAGCCAAGTCTGCGAACTGGCGGAAGTTCTCGACCCGAGAATTTCTGCTGGAGTTTGTGAACTCCTTCCGTGAGCTTAAGTCCGCGAACTTGAGCAGGTTATATCTAAAATCGGTTGTTCTTGAACTCATGTTTATATAAACTAAGGAATGCTTTTGCAAACCGTGGCTATAAAGTTCATGAATCGGATCGAGTGAATCAAAACGTTTTTGCTTCGATTGTGTCTTGTGTAGTTACATAAGATCTAAGCAATTGAAAAACTCTCTAACTAGTTTATTTGAGTCATTTGAACTAGTTATGGTGAAGAAGAATATGGTGGATATGAAAGTGATTATATGGCTAACCATTTGGTTAACTATTGTTGAACCAACAAATGTTAATGTTTGGGAACGGTTACATAAACCCAAAATTGGACATTTCATTTGTGTGTAACAAGCTAAGTTTTCGATCCAACGGTTGAGAAATATTAGCTTGAATCTAATCAGCTTTTCATCTAACGGTGAATATTGAATGCTTTGTTACCAACCTAACATTGATTGCAAACCCTGATTTGAAAGACTATATAAAGGAGAACTCTAGCAACTGGGAACCTAATCCCCAAACCTTACGTGTGATACTAGTTGCATAGTTAGAGTCGATTCTCCTTTAACCTTTGGTTTCTTCTTCTAAAACCAGGTTAACGACTTAAAGACTTCATTGGGATTGTGAAGCCAGACCGATACTACTTTTCTTGTAGTTGTGTGATCTGATCTTGCATCTTATATTGTTACGAGTACAATTGTAATAATTGGATCGAGATTTATATCTCCGATTGGCAAGATAGAAAAGTAATCACAAACACTTCGTCTCATCGTTTGTGATTCCACAATATCTTTTTTCGCTGCGTCGATTAGGATTGTTGTGAGGTGATTTATAATACTAGGATGTTCTTCGGGAATATAAGTCTGGTTTATCAATTGGTTCATGTTCACCTTGATTTATCAAAACATGGAACAAAACTCGTAGGTATATTCGTGGGAGACGGATTTATCTATTACCGTAGACTTTTCGGTGTGATACAGATTTGTTTATTAAAGTCTTCGACTTTGGGTCGTAGCAACTCTTAGTTGTGGGTGAGATCAGCTAAGGGAATCAAGTACGTAGCATCCTGCTGGGATCAGAGACGTAGGAACATAATTGTACCTTGGATCAGTGTGAGATTGATTGGGGTTCAACTACAGTCCAGACCGAAGTTAGTTTGGAGTAGGCTAGTGTCTGTAGCGGCTTGATACAGTGTGTGTTCAATCTGGACTAGGTCCCGGGGTTTTTTCTGCATTTGCGGTTTCCTCGTTAACAAAATTCTGGTGTCTGTGTTATTTCTTTTCCGCATTATATTTTGTTATATAATTGAAATATCACAGGTTGTGCATTGTTCAATCAATTAGAATATCCGACCCTTTGGTTGTTGATTTAAATTGATTGATACTTGGATATTGGTCTTTGGTACCATCCAAGTTATCTCTCTAGTATTCGATAAAGACTCGCAGATTTCTATTTGCTTGAGTATATATCAAATCGAGAGATTGAGATATAAACTCTTTGATATACTTTTTATCTAGATTGAGTCTGACTGTCTAGTTGATTCTCTAGAAAGTATATTGGAGTTTGTCCATACAGATTACTAAGCGAAATGTTGGGTGTGGTTGTTGTACCCCCACTTTTCACTTAGTGTTGTTTTTTTTGTAATTGTATTGAAGTGTAAATGATTTCAAATGCTTTATTCATAATATTTTTAAGGATATTCAAAAAGATTCATATCCTTAAATTCATGTTAATTAGAAGTTCGCTTGTGTTTGGTAAAATAAACAAAGAAAATAGAAATAAATTTTTAAGTACCATTCCGACGCGTAACACCCTGAGTTTGTATTTTCGTATGGGCCTGATCCTGACGCGGAACTCGGGATGTTACATAAGGAGTGTTGCATTTATTTAAATGATATTCAGAGTTAATATCAAGTCTTTTCATCGCATGAATTATTACCAAAAATCACGAATTCAGTGGATTAAATTTGCATCAGTACCTAATCGAATATAAGTTTACTTTTTTTTTAAGAAATAAAGTCGGAGGAAAATGCGATTGTCGCAGGTACACTTGAATATGAGAACCACAATGGTTTTTAAGTTTAATAACTTGTGTTGATGGTGGTTTTTAGTTCCGGGATAAAATTGTAAAACCCTGTATTTAATGCGCTGCCATCCTGCAAAGGAACTAAGCCAGTTGAAAAGTAATGAGTGCCTAAGTGTTTGAGCATAGCTCGGTCGACCTCACATGGTGTTGCTATCTCAAGCATGTTTGTCAATGTTAGTGATCAAAACTATGAGTCTTGATTTCTAGTCTACATAGCTAAGTCTCGGACTAGGATAGAAAAGTGTAGTTGAGCTCAAGGACTTCATGGCGATTCATCATACAACGATGAAGATCTACTCAAGGAACCGTGGAACTTCATCAAAAAAAATGTATGTGGAGACTTGAACTTATCTATCACTCAAAATTCTATCTCTTCTATCTCCTATTTCTTATGAGACAAAAGTCGTATGCTATATAGACTGCATACACATTTGATATTTCGAGCCGAGTATATCTCGCCTATCTATATCTCGAAATCATGTGTTGGTAAAGCGTTTCGCTTTGATCGGGTTTATCTTCACATAATGACGAAAGTCATAATGTTTCAATCACTTTGAAAATCGCTTTGACGAGAAATAGTGTAACAACTGTATAACGTCCTCTAAGAATGTTTCAATGGTTGGAATGAGAGTTTAGGTCTATATAACCAATGATGGATATAAGCATTATGTGGAAACACATATGTGCATAAGTTCTATTCGTTAATACGAAGTTTGCGAACTTTGTTGATTAAGAGAAACCGGAGGAATTGGATTTGCCAAGTCCGCGAATTGACGGAAGTTCTCTTGCCGAGAATTTCTGCTGGATTTTCCAAAAACTCGTTTGGGTGTTTAGTCCGCGAACTGGCGGAAGTTTCCTTGCCGAGATTTTCTGCTGAGTTTGGAAAACTCTGCCGGTTGTCTTAAGTCCGCGAACTTGTTTGCGTACTTGAGTGGGTTATGATATAAAGATGTGCTGTGAACATGAAACTTAAATTACTAAGGAATGCAGTATGCAAACCGTGGCTATAAAGTTCATGAGACGATTCAATCAAATCGAATCATCTTTGTTTCAATTGTGTCTTGTGTGGTTACATAAGATCTCATAGCAATTGAAAAACTCTCTAACTAGTTCATTTGAGTCAATTGAACTAGTTATGGTGAAGAAGAACAAGGTTAATATGAAATGCTCATATGGTTGACTTTTTGGGTTACTATGTTGAACCAACATACACGTACACGTTTGGGCACGGTTTTCACAAACCCAGTAAACGTATATCTCAAGTGTGTGTGACAAGCTAAGTTTTCGATCTAACGGTTGAGAAACATTAGCTTGAATTTAAATCAGGTTTTCATCTAACGGTGAATATTGATTGCTTTGTACCTAAGGAAAAACCCTGATTTGAAGACTATATAAAGGAGAAATCTAGCATTGGGAAAAACTAATCCCCACACGTCTGTGTGATACTAGTGCGCTAGCATTGGGCCACATGATTTGGCCGACCAATTCAACAAGCTTAGCCTCTTCCTAGCGGAATTAGGAAAATTCCATGATGTCCATCGGCGGGCCCACTATTGTCCCAGCCAATCGGAATCCTCTAAACCTGCCAGTAGCAGCCCTAATCGCTAGCCAAAACTAGGCTAGTTGCGCTGGGAAAGAGAAACTCCAATGAGTTAAGACCGACCATATCGGTCTCAAAGCCATCGTGTCCGCCCAATTTACCCAGCCTGGTTGGACGGCTTAGATCGTATTTCGAACAATCAAAGAGGTGTCGGTGTGTTCACTGGCGACTCACCTCTATCCCCAGTCGATAGAACTACACACGGAAAGCCAGGAGTGCATCAAACCGCTTGCCCAAAGTAGGGTGAATGCGCTGTTTTGGAAACCCTAATTTGCGTTGCGGCAGCGTGCCACTGTCACAAAACGATCACAGCCGTCCATCTTCGCTGGCCAAATTGACTGACTTAGATCCAATTTCAGGCGGCCAATAAGATGTCAGCATGCTCGCCGGAAACTCACCTTTACATATGGCCAATCGGCCTGCTCAAATCAATGTCCAGCTCCTTGGATCGATTAGCCTAAAGAGGGTTGGCCACACGACTTTAAACCCTAAAATTCAATCAACGGCAGTATACAACTGCCTCAAATCATCTCATCCGTCCAACTTTGATAACCTAGTCGGACGACTTATATCTAATTTCAAGTGGCCAACAGGGTGACGTCGTGATTACCGGCCACCCTTCTCCCATAAGGAGCGATCGGCCAAGCCACGGCTTGCCCAAACAATCGCTCGAAAGGTGGCCGGTCACGCTACTAATATATGTTTCAATAATTCAACGGCAGCCATCAACTGCCGTAAATCATCTCAGCCATTCAACTTGGCTAGACGATTTAACTCTAACCTGGGTCGATCGATAGGATGTTAGAATGTCTACCGGCCGCCACTCTCTCATAGGGACCGGCCGACCAATCGCTGGGATGCGCGGGTAGCTCCTACCAACTCCCTGAAAGAGGGCGGTCATGCTCCTTTTAAGACATTAAGCTCCGCGGCTAACTTAGACGAGCTCTGGAACAACGATGCTTCATAAACATCGATTATTTTCAGCTGCTTGTTTAAAAGCGATGCTTTATATGCATCGATTATAAATAGGGCCGCACATGGTTCGTTTTTTATCGATTTTGGAAAAACCAAAACCTAAACCGAAGTACTCGGTTTTCCAATATTGAAAACCAATGAAACCATATAGCCTATTCGGTTTCACTCGGTTCGGTTTCTACTCGGTTTGGTTAAAAACCATACGGTTTTTGGTTAACCGAATTATTCATAAACAATCTTTTACTTTGGTCAGTTTCTCATATCCGACATGCTAAATTTTCAATAAAAAGTGTCAACAAGACAAAATTCGACCGGCTACAAACATAGTTTAGTGGATATCATCTGATTCAGACATAGTTAAAACAAATTCAAAAGCAAAAACTCCAACAGATTCCGCAAAGATCATCGTTGTTCTTGCGAGTTGCGAGCATCCATAAGTGAAACAATATTGGATTATGTAAAGAGTGAAGAATCCTTACCTGCATAGAAAATAGGAATTCATCAGAAAATCAACATACAATATAAGCAACAAAAGGTAGAACTGTGTAAGACAAATTAGCACATGAGACAAATTAGAAATTCAAAGTGGTTCCGCACATCATATGTACGTTTTTTGCCCTGTAGTTCTGTCACTTCTGTGTCATCTTCAGTTGCATCTTCAGGGGTTTTACGCTTATTGCTTTTTGTTTTTGTCACTTCTATGCCGGCTTCAGTTACATCTCCAGCTTCATTAGCATCTCCATCTGCACTAGCATCTTTAACAACACTTGCACCTCCAGCTGAACTTGCACCTCCAAATGAACTTGCATTAGGTGGAGGTCGAGGTCGAGGTGGTCGCTTATTAGAAGAAACAGAGGCAGTAGGTGTTGAACTAGATCCTCGCATTGTCAAACAACAAGTCTGCAATATGATAAACCATACATTTATGTTAAACAATCCACAAGAACTGAACCAAGTAATTGCTTTACGAAATGTACAGCACAGAGATCAACACTCTCACATGTTCAGGGTACTAGATAAAGGAGAAGATGCACAACAAACAACCTTCCTAAAAATTCAATTGTTCTCATCCAGTAAAGACAGGTCCCATCTAAAACCCAAAACTAAAAACACGAAAAAGAAATTGCTAGTACTTACCCTCTCGAATCCCTCGACTCTGGAATACTCTCATAGTTTGGTATTTATCAAGGATGGATTTGAAAAACTTCCTTTCATCGTATATTATTGGATGAAAAACCAAAGAAAAAATGACACATTCAACTGAAAGCAGTTTTGGAAACATATCTTTTAAGAAGGGAAGCAACAACAAAAGAACAACAAAAAGCCCTTCTTCCTGCCCCCAAAAGTACCTATATTTCTCAAAATCATATTGAATTTGAATGAATTTATTGGGAGAGAACCAATTTAAGAACAATAAAAAGACAATAAACTTTGCTACGGAGATAACAATAACATATATAAATTTGTACTAGACTACTCAGAATTGAAAAAACTACATGCTTTCACCAATAGAGCATTCCTCAAACTATGTTCAATATAAACTTCCCTCAATTGAAACGTATTTTCACGTAAAACATAAATTAGTGTGTGTGACATACATCTCATAACAAATTGACTTCATAATTTTATCAAGATTTAACAATTTGATCATACAGTTACAAAATACAAAATTATACTACAAGAAGAAATGACGAAGTCATACCCTAAATGAGTAATTACGAAATATCCCAAAACAAATTTAATATCACAAAACGCTAATTTTCATATTTGTAATATCAAATGTAACTCATAATATCAAAACCTATTCAAATCCAACGTTCATAATATCAAAATCAAAGAGGAAGAGGTAATAAATCGGTACATGCAATACCTTTATAATATCTGAAATAAATTCTAGTAGTGTTTGTTACTTGATCAAACTTGAATAAGAAGATGATGATAAGAAGAAGGTGGGTGGTGATAGAGCGGTGGCGTTGAGAGTTCTGGTTGAGTGGTAATGAAGCTCAGCAGTTTTCAGTCTTCACTGTGTAGAAGAGGAGGGGGAGAGTGAAAGACGAGATTGAGTGAGATGTTCGACAAAAAAATAACCACTTGACCTAAAAACTACGACTATGATTAGCTTACTATAAAATTTATGGCTACAATTAGTCCCAAGATCGGTTTCTCGGTTTCTTCGGTTCGGTTTTGGGTGCCAACCGAAACTGAAACCAATGGTGTCGGTTTTTCAGAACTGACAACCATGGCTACACCGAGCTGATATGGTTTCAGTTCGGTTCGGTTTAATTTCTTCGGTTTCGGTTCGATTCCATGGTTCTGGTTCGGTTTTGTGCTGCCCTAATTATAAACGATGTTTTATAAATATTGATTCCACAAATAATTTTGTTATTTGACCTAAAAGCACTATGTGCTGCTTTAAGCGGCAAGTCTCACGACTTACCCATTTACTCGAGATATCAAACATGTCACAAACTGGGGGATGCTCACTATGGTATTGGTCTGGTGGTTTACAACGTATGGCGTGCAACGCGCCCATTACAAGAAAGTGTCAGGAAATGGCGGATGGTTAATAGCAGTAAGAGAGTAGTGGGTGTAATGTTGGTCAGTCTTCCCTCGTAAATGGAAACGTGACGGTCACCACCTTTACACAACTCCACTTCTCCACTACTTAACTGTCTTCACTTTCTACGAGATCAGGGTGCGCTCAGTCATGACTTGTATAAATAGGTTTTTCAACCTATTTTCGATAACAACAGAGGTGATCAACACAAGTATTCAGAAAACACCAAGAACTGATAGGTTACACTCTGCAAGCCAGTTCCACATTCTGATACAAGTCATAAAACAACCACACCTTCATAATTCAACATTCTGGTCTCAAACACCTTCTTCGCTTCCCTCCCTAAGATCAACCTTTCTCCTTCACTTTGTGAACGAATTGAATCTGGAACGGCCATTTCTTGGTTTAGGACAGAGTCTTACAGATTGATCTCTCGAATCTAAAAGTACTCATGTGCAGTACATTTGTTTAGGGTTTGAATTAGTTTCTCATCAACACACCCAAATTTACCAAAAACAGCAGAATCAGTTTTTACCCCAAAACAACTGGCGACCCAAGTGGGAGATTAATCTCTCGGTTGCGAAGCCAATTTCTCAATTTTTATTACAATCTTCCCAAACTCAAGATGGTGTATTTTTGGTCTAAATTCAATCATTAACCAGAATTCACTTCAATCACCAATCCCAAACACTTCCAAAGCTGCCAATGCTCGAAATCCAATCACCATGGAAGGTATGACAAAATATTAGAAGATGTCGTCGCAAATCAAGTTGATATTTTCAAGCTGCAAAATGAGACATTTTGTCTCTTAAAGAGTATAGAAAACCGTCTGTGTCAAGAGCCAGCAAACATTCGCTCGGAGAACGCCACCAATTTCAGAGATGACACAAAAATGTTGAATCCTTGTCTGAGGTTTGTGCCTCCGCCAACGAAGATGCAGACAGAGTATGTGGCCGTATCGGACAAGAGAAAAATGGAATGGCCAACACCAATGTACCGTTCGCAAGCAAAATCGAAGCATCTCGTGGTGCTACATACTCTACCACCAACACCAGCGGCATAGAAAACGTTCCCTCCAGCATGACACCTCCTATCACCAGAGCCAGAGCCGCTGCCACCTTTCCCAATGTTTCTTCAAGCGTAACGCCCCAATTGTTACCAAAGTTACTGCTACTCCTCCATCAGGACGAGAGGCTGGAGGAGCCAAAGGAGGACAACCCCCTATTAACATTGTTGATTTGATGGAAAGATAAGAAGTTCTCGCTAAGGCTCAGATAGACATGGCTACAACTCGGAAAGAGCACTTCAGTGGGACGCATAGATTAAAAGGCTCGTGTTGTTCCTGAGCTCTCATTGGAAAGGAATTAGCAATCCAATTTTATCACACGTGAGGACGACTTCTCCAAAATCGAGACAAAGAAGACCCGGCGGACATGCACCAGCATCAACCTCCTTATCCTCCTGATTTTCAAAGAGTCCCTCTTCCGAGGGGATACTCTTCTCCTAAATTTTCCCTTTATGATGGTACCGGTAACGTTCGTGAACACATCTCTCCTTTTCTGGAATCCTTAGGAAAGCATGAATACAACCATATCCTCCGCCTGAAATATTTTTCAAAGTCGCTTATCGGGAGAGCATATACCTGACTTGGGAAGAATATTTCAACGAAACAATGAGCATCCAAATGATTATGTAAAGATATTCAGGATTCAGACACTGGATTGTCATGATCCAAATGTGACTAAACAACAGTTGGTGGAGTCCTGCATTAACAGTATGGTTCCCATCTATCGTGCTTTACTGGAGAACCTGCGCTTCCATATATTCTCTGAAATCCATAAGGCTGCTAAGCGGTCGGCTGCAACAGCACCAGCATTGCTGGAAAGAACCAGACCCGCCATGAACGAAGATGCGCGCGAGACTCGAGGGAACAAGCGTCTCATCAATAAACAAAATAATACCGGGCCCTCTGTAAGCGTAGTGGGTGAAGAGGAAAGCTCCAGCTGCAGAACAACAGCCCAAACGTGCTGCACCAGCACAGCAGAAAACTCAAACTCGGAAAGATGAGACTAAGACGCCTGCACAACAACAAGAAACTGGAGAGGCCACTCTAAACTTCCCATTTCCGATTGAAGAGGTTCATCCATCACCCAACCAGTGACTACAACAAATTGAAGCACATTTTCAAGGAGAAGGCGGATGCAAGAGAACTTCAATTAGGCACTGAAGGAGTTCACAGAGATCCTCTTTCATCATGAGCTGCATGATTTCTAGGAACTCCGTCCATAAAACCGTACAATCCATGATGGAACATTCATGTGAGAGTCTATATTTCTCCAAGGCGCAACGTCAAGACATATTTGCAGTCCTCAACCTTGCTGTATCAGGAGAGCAACAATAGGAGAGCTTCCACACGCAGGGTATCAGGAAGGAGCTTCTTTACCAAAAATAAAAGAGTGGAAATAATAGAAGGAGAAATAAATTCACGTATGTGAGTTATATGAAAGGAAGAAACTCATCCTTTGGGCCATAACAGTCGACCAAAGATTTTTAATGTTCGTGGTCGTGGCCAGCATCCACGCCTATGGTCTCCTAAAACTTGCGGACGTAGCTACCACTACTTATGCCTCTCCGCTCATCCAAGATTCATGGTCGTGGTTACCGAATCCCATGACCACCATCACCACGCCTCTCCCTGTCGTGTCCGTAGCCACCATTTCTCCCTGTCAAGGATTGTGACCGTAGACAGCCAAGATCCATCCAACCTGTTTTGTTTCCACAAAAAGCAGTCTCTTCTGGTCACAGTTGCTGTCAAGAATCGTTGCTACTCGTTTGTTGATACCAGCCAGAGCTTCACCATAACAACAACAACTACGGACAATGGTAATCCGAACTTATGCATATTCTATTTTCCCATGGAGGAAGTAATAGAGTCACCAGTGCAGAGGAAAGATGATGATATCTTTATTAATGTAGCGTAAGGATATCATCACCTTCCTGTCTGGAAGGCGCCTGACCAACAAGCAGTATTTGGTTCAGGCATTCATAAGCATTGTTGTCAGTAAAGAATCGAAGAGGAAAGTCAAGTCTCAGCAATCCACGCAGACCAATCGCGTCATGTATGCCACATCACCTAATCAGAACTCAGCACCGCCTATCCAAGGCCTGCACGAAGATGCGCATCAACAACAACAACGTCGAAAAAGTTAGATTCGGTGTTTCTAGATTTTCAATTTCCTACGGAAGGGGCGCATGGGCTGCCAAGAAGTTTGGATACAATACATATCTATCAAGTGCGATCAACAAATGACGAATCCAAAAGATTGCCGCCTCCATCAATTCGTCAACCACCTTACCAGCAAGTGCAATAGAAGTACATCTTTCAGGAGAAAATAGGATCAGGATAATTACACCTGGGGACTTCCAGCACAGGATGCCTTCACGTCCCTCAACCAGGTTATTTCTGATATCAACATCATCACTGTCAAAGCTTTACGAGTCGCAGAAATTTCTCAACATGAAGACGTACACGTGCATCAAAGACTCCAAAAGTACGCCTCAGAGATATTTTCACATATCCAGCCACGCCATTGAATCTGAAGTGTAACTGGGGACTGCTCATCGCATCGCATCCCATCCCATATAACCATCCAAGATTCATAAGACGGTTCAAAGGATGTCGCTTGGAATGAAGTCCCTGAAGACTTGATAGCAGCACATTCTTCTTGGAAAGCACCTCCCAAAGAGCAGCCTGCTTCAACATTGAGACGGTTTCTCAACCACCACCTCTTTTGACTGAAGTGATCCCTAGAGGAGGTTCTGTCCATTTCAGTATGCAATTTTTGGATTTTGGAAATCATTTCACGGACTGGGAAGCAACGAATCTGAAGATTCGTGGCACAGCGTCCATGCTTCTACATACCTAGTCGGCACGCCACAAATCTTCAAAAAACGTGTAATCTCCAAGGGGAATATCAAACAGAAGAACGGCAAATCTCAGATTGCAAAATCGTGTTCGAGGAATGAATATCATGTACACAGGCTCTACTGTAACCCTACTGAAGAGCGCTACGTCTAAATTTTCAAGATATTGCGAGATCCTTCTAAGAATTTGGATTTCTTGGTCGGGAGATTTCATTCATTCATCCAACTCGAAACATAAAATCATAAAAGCATCATGAATGAAGGATTATTATTCGATCAAGCCCTGACTTCAGCCACATGAAGCAAAAGACTACTAAACATCAAAGAAATGTCATCAACGCCAGGGCCAATGGCGCCTTCAATGGATTCCTCTCCATAAGCCGATCCAACATCCTCTCCAGAAGCCGCTTCAACATCCTATTCGGAAGCTGCATCAACGTTCTCTTTGGGAGCTGCTTCAACATCTTTTCGGAAATTGCTTCAGCAGCCTTTTAAGGATATTCCTCATGATAGGGCTCGCCCACATCATAGTTGAGGATTATGACGCTGTCATGGATAGGGTATTCATGTTTATCCAGGAGTTCATGTTATGCTCCACCCTTCTTCACTTTATCCAGGCAGCAAACCTTTCAGCCCTAGCACTTGTTAGCTGAGATGCTTCATCGCGCCTCCACTTTTCCTCCATGCCAACCGAATCCAGGAAAGCTTGGACACGCTCTCGGACAATGCTCAGATGTATAACGGACTTGAAATGCAGTTTGATATCCCAACCAACCGTATTCCTGATCTCTCGGGGGGCAACAGACGTCATGCTAGGGGAACGCTCACCTGGACGCCTCTTGAACGTGCCCTGTTCCAAGGACAGCCGACCCATCTCTCCTGGTAACATCTGTCGACTTTGCCTCGTAAGTTTTATCTTTATTTGTCACCATCTAGTTCTTATCCTGCAACAATGTCACTGTTACGTACTAAGTAGGCGACTTAATGTTGATGGTGGTTTTTAGTTCAGGGCTAAAATTGTAAAACTCTGCATTTCAATACGCTGCCATCCTGCTAAGGAACTAAGCCAGTTGAAAATAAATGAGTGCCTAAGCCTCTTCTATCATATATATATTGGGCAATTCAATATATTTGTGTATATACAATTTATTCAGAATGGTGCATGTAGCAACAATCCCAAATATTCTATAAATTTTATCTTGCACCAGCATTATTCACTAATGCATGGCCTGCCTAGTATTTTCCTATGCTATGTTCTCAGCCGAACTCTCAATATTGGCATGACATGATTGTTAATGTCCACTCACAGCGGAGTAGCAGGAATCTCCCGAAGTGTTAGTATTAAGATCTGCGTGAAAATACTCAGGAGCACACATGCTACGTCACTCTCTGATAAAGAGATTTTATTTTCATTAACACGCTCTTAGTTAAAAGTGCATGGTTGACGCGCTTAAATTCCTTAAGAAAAATAAGACTAGACTGACCATGTCAGTCTTAAAACAATCACGGCCACACGATTTGGCCGGCTAATTCAACAAGCTTAGCCTCTTCCTACCGGAACTAGGCAAATTCCATGATGTCCACCGGCGAGCCCACTATTGTCCCTGCCAATCAGAATCCTCTAACCCGCAAGTAGCAGCCTTAATCGCTAGCCAGAACTAGGCTAGTTGCGCTGCGAAAGAGAAACTCCAACAAGTTAAGACCGACCATAACGGTCTCAAAGCCATCGCATCCGCCAACTTAGCCAGCCTAGTTGGACGGCTTAGATCGTATTTTGAACGATCAAAGAGGTTTCGGTGTGTTCACCGGCGACTCACCTCCATCCCCAGCCGATAGAACTATACACGGCAAGCAAGGATTGCATCAAACCGCTTGCCCAAAGTAGGGTGAACGTGTTGTTTTGGAAACCCTAATTTGTGTTGCGGCAGCGTGCTACTGTCGCAAAACGATCACAGTCGTCCATCTTCGCCGGCTAAATTGACTAGTTTAGATCCAATTTTAGGCGGCCAACAAGATGTCGACATGCTCGCCGGCAACTCACCTTTGCATATGGCCAATCGGCCTGCTCAAATCAATGTCTAGTGCCTTGTATCGGTTAGCCTAAAGAGGGTTGGCCACACGACTTTAAACCCTAAAATTCAATCAACGACAATATACAACTTCCGTAAATCATCTCATCCGTCCAACTTCGCTAACCTAGTCGGACGACTTATATCTAATTTCAAGTGGCCAACAGGGTGACGTCGTGAACACCGGTCACCCTTCTCCCATAAGGAGCGATCGGCCAATCCACGGCTTGCCCAAACGATCGCCCAAAAGGTGGCCGGTCGCGCTGCTAATATATGTTTCAATAATTCAACGGCATCCATCAACTGCCGCAAATCATCTCAGCCACTCAACTTGGCTAGCCGATTTAAACGGTCCAGATCTAACCTGGGCCGACCGATAGGATGTTAGAATGGCTACCATCCGCCACTCTCTCAAAGGGACCGGCCGGCCAATCCCTGGGATGCGCGCGTAGCTCCTACCAACTCCCTGAATCTAAAAGTACTCCTGTGCAGTGTATTTATTTGGGGTTTGAATTCGTTTCTCATCAACACACCCAAATTTACCAAAAACAGCAGAATCAGTTTTTACCCCAAAACAACTTGATAAACACCGTACCAACAAAAGTAGGAAAATGCGTGACATTAGCATAATGATTGGTTGAATAATCCATTTTCGAATCTGGTACAGCTCCGCTATCGTTATGTCATAAAATACACGATATGCGCACATGATGTGTTGTTCATTATTGTTAATCTATGTCGGTCGTCTTGGCAAGACTGAAACTGAATTTGAGATAACGTCTACATTCATAAAAAAAAAATTAACAGTTAACTGTGGATTTTACATGGAAATGTAAATTTATTCCAGTTGGACAGTAGACGAGAGAGGAAACCTGATCAGTTATCTAGCATATGATACACGCTATTTTTATTTTCATCACCTAGTTACTACCTTAATAGGTAGAATAACGTGGAACTGGAAGTTATGCTGATGAGGCATTCCTGCCTTAGGATCAGGGGGAGAATCGTCAATGATATTGGTTAACTCCAATTGTGTCTTATCTAAATTCTCACACCAATAAGTGTTTAAGGTGTTGGAGATTACTCAGCTGCTAAATTTAGCAAGATAACACTTGCTTGATTCGGCATAAATTAAAGTCCTTAAAAGGCACACCAAAGAATCACAGTGATTGTTTCGTCTGAAAATATGATTACAAGCATAGAGAAAAAACCTCTACTATAACGTTATGGCAATTTAATCAGATAACGTCCATATTCTCTTTGAGTGACAAGTTGATAACTTCTGACGAGGAACACATCCATAAAAGATGTGTTGATATTTTTTGCAAAGAATATCCATATTTTGAAATTTGGTGCCAGTGGATTATAGAGAATCCTTGTACTCTAGAGAATGATATAATATTGTTACTAGCTGACTTTGAACTAGTTGTTGTTAATATTCAGAGTAGCTATTAAAATTATTGTGGATAAATACCCCTTTTCACAAAGGATTATCGACAAAGTTTACAAGATTCGTAGATATGGACCTTATTTTGTATTGATATTTTCTCCCAAAGACGATTTTAAGACCTTATTATTAACATCGGTTGCAAATTTAATGCTTATCAGAAAGCGTGGATAAAAACTACGGTTGCTTGTTATACAACACCACCCTCGATATTGAGTTTTCACAGAAACTAACCAGGTTGATTGAAGTGTAGTCTTATAGTCTTAAATGACTCGACCGATCACTAAGGTGATAATTGTGTTTTTGAATGAAACTCTTGATTGTCTGTTATAGATTTTTTATCATCCTAGTTATGCTCTGGGCATTGATGGTGAGTATTTTATTGTTCTCGCACGTTCATTGAAGGTTTAGTTAATTCATTCATAAAGCATTTTGAGCTTATTACTCATGAAACCATTGTCATGTTTCTGTTTGAGACGTGCTACGTTCCATTGCGGTTACTACTACTACTACAAGATTTGTAAATTTGATGAGAAAGTCTTTTTACCAATTGGGCGGAGAAAAGGCTATCGCCTGAAAAATGGCGTGAATTATCCTAGTTTGCACAAGATAAACCAGGATATATCTCATCTTTATTTTTCACCAATGCAAGACATATAAGAAGATTTGATATCTTAAGAAATTGCAAATCAATTTGCTTCTTGAGAAGCTATGTATGTAGTAACTAGTTGTCATTTGAAACACACCATAATGGGGATAACTAGTTGATCCAAAATATTATGCTCGTTTTAAGAAAGAATAACCAATTATAATCATTAGACTATGGTTTTCTTGAAGAGAATATCAAAGACAGATCATATTTTCTGAGCATAGTTCTTCTAAGAAGATAACATCTCCGCAAGGACTACGGAACCTCAAAATGAGGGGATCTTCATACAACATGCGCTCAATAGAGAAATTTGCGATCATAACACAAAAAAATTTGGTGAAATATTTTGAAGTATCCACTAATACTACCATGTGTGATGTTGGTGTTAACCCACTCCCTATAAGAGAATGTGAAAGGATATATCTAAGCAAAATAACAGTTTCTCACAAAAATGCATATATTTAGAACTGCAACCAAACACTCAGTTACGCGTTACACTTGGCCGCAAGTGGGTATTTGCAGTCCTGACATCTTATAGTGTGAAACCTAATCGTTTTAGTTCAAATTCAAAAAAGTTGGAAAATTTTGGAATTCATTCCCCTCAAATTTTTTCCCCTATTTGGTCAATACTAAATTAATTCCCCTTTAATATCAAATTTTTGTTTTATTTCATGGAAGAAAAAAAATTGTTACTCTTCAGACCAAATAGAACAAAAGTAGAGCTTGTTTCTCTCTCCCCTTTCAACAAATATTTTTTAAAAAACTTTTTTTGAGACCGAGAACAAGAAGAAGAGATTTTTTATCACCCTTTCAACTCAAAAATTATATATTAAAACCTTTACTTCTAAATCATGACATCATAAGTCTGGTAGTCCTTATAGGACTCGACGTGCATCTAATTGATGTGGTTACTAAACATCTGTATGGAAAACTAAATACCGATGTTTGTATGAAAATCCTTGAAGGTTTTCAATTCTCAGTAGAAACACCATGTCATTCACCAAAGTTTAATCGAGTCTTGTATGGCTTGAAAAGATCTAGACAAATATGTGTAATTGTTTAAATGAATACTTATTTTATCCAGGGATATGTGAACCATCTTATATGCCTATAAACTCTACATTTGTTAGATTTGATGCATACAAACATCTACTTGATTGGAACTCCTGAATAATTCTCCAAAGCACAAAAATGGTTAAAGCAGGAGCCCAAGATGAGAATCTCGGGAAAATAAGATTGCAGTTCATTGATAGAATATTGCAGCTAGCGGCCATTAATTTCGTCAACCTTGAAGGTCTAGACATGTTTGAATAGACAAGCTAACATGAGTACAATCATTCGGTATCTTAATTCTAAGATTGATTGGTTTGCATCTCAACAAAAAATATATGTATCACTATGTGGTTTGTATTAGACAAAATACTTGTAAATGATACATTAGCTGAACTATGTAATATATAGATACCTACTATTGAGTTTGTAGTAAAGATTTAATTATGGTCCTACCTGGTACCAATATTCGAGACATTGGTACGAAGAAAACTATTCCATCTTCACGATACCCTTAAGCTTGGTATTTTACATATAATATCTCCCATGGGGAAAATCTAGACCGTTTGAGTTCTCTATTTTCAACAGGTTTGTTAAAGAAGCTAATATTCTCCTGGCTATCTGGTAGTAGAGGATAATTTTTATTCCTCTGGTCTGTAATGATTTTTCATACAAAGCTATTGGAGAATAAATGACTGGCACAATCATAGGAACATTAAGAAATTGCTCATAGGAAAATTATACCAAGTTTACCGAATAAAGGTAGTTGTTTAAAACGTCAAAGGATCGTTCATGAACTCTATGGAGTATTATCAGGCACAGTAATCAACTAAGGTAGCTACTCATCAGGGCGAGTAAAGCCATACATATTATGAATATTAAGCATGTTTGACTTTACGCCATGAACTCTTTTTTCTTAGTTAAGGTTTTTTCTCACTGGGTTTTTCTTGTCAAGGTTTTAATGAGGCATACGAGTCCAATGAAATCCAAGAAATGTTGTACTCTTTTTTCTTCGTCCTGGTTTTTGTCCTTATGGGTTTTTCCGGCAAGGTTTTAACGAGGTAACATCTGTGGGTTTATCATTGTTTTGAGGACCCATATTTTTCTACGTTCAGATTTTTATCTTATTGTGTTTTTCTGACGAGGTTTTTAATGTGATAGAAATTTTAGAACGGTGATCATCATCTAAAGAGATGCATATTCATAAAATTTCTTGAGATGCGGTTATGGTTCAGGTTAATACCGCACGCGGTTTTTCCTAACAAGGTTTTAATAAAAAAAATGAGCAGCAACATCAATATCATTGTGAGTTTCCGGCATTCAGATTTTTTCCAAGTAGTTTTTCTGAGGAAGTTTTATCAAAACAACACGTTCGAGACGCTTAGCAAAGCCCGAAGAGTCGCACTATTTCATTGGTCCAGTTTTTGTACTATTGGATTTTTTTGGCAGAGTTTTGACGAGGTAATAATTATACTGGTGGTCATCCAGGGGATGTTATAGAAATTCAACGTATGGGTGCCTGGCACACTATCTAATGAAGGTTAAAACATAATTAAATTGTACAAATCTTACCACATTATACTTATCCTTATGAACATGTGTATGGACGCGTGTAAGTCCAACGTCCTTCACTGACATGCGAGCAAGTTGTCTCATGGAAATCCAAGATTCAATTTTCAGTTCCAAAACCGTGGCCTAAAGTCGACATTCAAGGTAACGTTCAAGATATTACTTGAAAACAATACGGATTCAAGCTTAAAGCATCCAATGGTTTGGCGCTAGAAAATTTACTTTTTACGTCAAATCATTTGGCGCTTAAACCTCAGCCATCAGATTTTGTGTTAGATATTAAAATCTAACAATTTTATTTTTGTTGCCAAATCATTTGACACTTTTAATCTCATTTATCAAATCTTCTTTAAATTTCAAAATATAACGGTTTTAATCTTCCAGCGCCAAATCACTGGACGCTTCCTTGATTCAACTTTGAATCATCATAGTGCTTGGACGTTGATTCTATCTGGCGTGTCGAGCGTTGAAAGTTGAATCTTGGATGTCCATAACACTAAGACTTATGTACTCGTGTGTATAGGATGGCATAAATGAGAGTAATCAGTTCGTTTTCTACACTTCCCAATTATCTCTGTCTATATTGACAGCGGCTCAGATTTGCGACGGCTCACATTATACTTTCAAAACACTTTTTTCTCTCTCTCTCTTTTTTTTTCTCTGCGATAAGAGAAACTCCTTACGAAAATGCTTCTCACCCCCCGCCAGCCCTCCCCGTCCCTCCCCCACACTCACATCACAATGATAGCGGCCCCCCCTGTTAACTCCAGCAGCCCATCAAAAACAAAATGAATGGTGAGAGATCACGACACCTATTGGGGGAGAAAGTGGGGGAGTGGTTTTGGGGGTACGTAGCAGCTTCGAACTCCTTAGAAACCCTATCTGAGCCGACAACCACTTTAAACATCATCCTTGTCTCTCTCAACTGATCTTTCCCTATATTTTGCTGCTAGATTTAGTTTATTCTTTTTGTGTTTTCAGTCGTTTTCCTTTCTCTGGTACTGTTTTTCTTCTCTAGGGTTTGATCTATCTTTCCCTTATTTTGATTACAGTAATAGTCAAGGGATTAATTCTAGTTTAATTTTGGGTTTTTCTTGCTTCATGTTTTTCTTCTCTAGGGTTTGATCTATCATGAAGAGGTTGCTTTCTGGAGAAACTTCTACCAGTGTAGCAACAAGAATTACCTTAGCATGGGAAACTAAAACACCAATATCAATAATAAGATCAAGATCATCATCAAGTTCGTCATCTCCAGCAATTGTTACCAAGACTCAACACCGATTCGGCCCGATCCAGCTCAATTAGATCTCCTAATACTGATTCAGAAGAAGATATGTGTTACTGCTACTTTGAAATTTTTGGTTACTGCTACTTTGAAACTTTTGGTTACTGTCACTTTGATAATGTTAGTTCTTCTAACTTTGAACCACTTGTTCTTAGCAAAACCCGGTTGTATCTAACATTGATCCCATTGTTGCTATGTGTAGTGATGCAAGCTAGTTTTTTATGGTTAGTTTGGCCACCTGATGTGGTTCCTGCTTTTAAAAAAACTTGGTGATGCAAACAATTTGGCCACCTAATATAGTTTGGTCATTCTGTAATTCTGAAATGGTTGATAGGTTTGAACGGGCAGGATTGTTAAACAAGAACTGGTGGAGATACTATAGATTTGAAGGCTATGTAATGATTTTGAAAATTCATGTAAGATTTTCCGATTTCCAAAATCGGCTGTATGGATGAATGTGTGGAGGATTTTCTCTTTTTTTAATCTATGTCCATATCCACTATTTATTTATGCCTGCCACAAATTATACTGTATATCTTAATTATTATATTAACTGTATAAATAAATTAGAAGATCATATATGAAGAGAAAATAAGCGCCTAAGATGAAATCACAAAACCATTCTTGTTATCTAGCTCCCAATTATTAATTTATTATACCCTCCATCTGTCACGCCTTCAAATGCTCTAAGCAATTTTTCGTGAAGGTATAACCCGACAATACAATGGTTCAGTGATCTCTTATCATCCACTTGTATTTCAGCCTTATAAGATTGTACCAATACAATCAGTCAACTCTACCAAGAGTATTCAACGGAAGTCTTACTCAGACTTTCTCTACCAAACAATGTATCCCATACTACAAAGAGGTTCTTGCCATGTTTATGCTTCACAGAATTGGGGGAGTATAATCAAATCAACAGAGAACCAAAGCCCAACATATAAGCCAACAACTCACTTTTATTAGCTTAAGGGGAAGATACAAAAATGTCCAACCAATGGACTTACAAGCTTATTCTCTAAGCCTACAGCAAACTCACTCTCTACTGCAAATGGTTCCTCAAAACTCGAACTATTGAACAACTTGATTTGTGTAGCTTATCTGGATATTTATAATGCCAAGAAGCCAGGGCCAATCTGTATGCAACTCTGTTGCACGCCCCATGAACAACCATCTGTCTATGGCAGTTCCCTAACCGCCAGTTCCACCTTTTTAACTGCTAGCTTTAGTGTTGGCTTGCACAATGGCGCCACACCTGTCTTCAACGTTTAGGATATACCAAAAACGGTTATAAAGCACTTTGTAAACCGCCTCTAACTTCCGCTCTTGCTCTGGCATGTGTGTGATGCACACACACTCGCAACTGACAGCTTGAACTCAAGTCCGACAATCATTATGCATCACTGAACTTTGTCCCTGCCAATGTTCGATAATGATTGTGCATCACTCCCTCTTGGCCTACGCCAAATGCCCGACAATGATTACACTTTATGCAACTTGCACTTCTGCCAACCTTCAACAATACTGCTATTATGGCTTGCATTGCACTATTATGGCTTGCATTGCACTATTATGGCTTGCATTGCGCACTTAGCTCATTTGGATGCCAACATCCAAATATCGTGCCAACTGAGTCTTGACTTGCTTAATTCAACTTCATGCTTCATATGCATCGCTCGCATCTCTTTTGGCGAACAGTTATCACTAATGGCGCGTTTGGCCCGCCATTGTTGCACATGCATAGTCCAAGCCTTGGCCAAAGCTTAGGACCATGACTTTGCATCTCATCCTTTATTACTTCCTTGAGCTAGGCTAACTCTGAATAAGGATATGCAACACTATCGCATAATGTTGCATGTGCCAAGTAACCTTTCTTGTCTCAGCCATGTTGGCGCTACATCGTCGGATTGTGCAGCTCCATCTGTCAGGTTACAAATTCTGTGACGCACGATGATTGTGCACCACTATGCGTACCGGTCATAGACCTCCCCCACCTAATCCATTCAACGTCCTCGTTGAATGCAACATCAGTTCAGCCTCTATTGAACCTTCCTTGGCCTTGTACGCTTCTGAGTCACTCTCAGAAATCAGCAACTTCGTTTAGCCTTTAACCTTGCCAAACCTCCTTTACCTAGTACTTTACGCCGCCACTTAGTTTGTTTGATTTGCCATTGATCCTATGAATTCCATCTTCATTGTTGCATCGTCGACTATGCTTCAATCTCTACTTCATTCACATCTCAATACCCAAATGCTACTTGCAATCTGTTGTTATGCCTCTTGCATCAGCACAAATTTTTTTGTCAAGCCATTCCGTGCCTAAGTGTACACTTCAAACAGCTAATATATCACTCTGATATGCTTAACTTAGCTTACTTGCCTTCAATTCCGACTGACATTGCTCCTTTGCAACTCAACATACCTTACTGTAGACTAAGTGTTCTTCAATCTTTTTGCAACCCTCTTGTGCAAACTTGACTGAAATGCATGACATTAGCCATGACTTAGGATACCCCTGACATCAGACTGTCTCTCTAGAGACCAGGCTCCTCTTCACGCGCTTTTGAAACTAACAAGGCCTCACTTGTTCTTTCAAATTTCTATGCTTTAATGTAGCGGAAAAACAACATCATGTTCTCCCTAACTATGAGTTACTCTTAACTCATATGCTTGATGGACTTACATCTTCATTCTTGCTGCATTACTCCATGTTATCGCTTCCAAATACTGTCGCACTTCTACGTAACTCTCCCAACATCAAACTCGCCTATGCCACCAACTTTACTTCTTTGCTTGGTTTTTCTTTCAGCGTTTCCTATTGTATACTTTGGCTAAGTATACCCGCAGTGCTTCCCCAATGAACTTAGCTATACATTAAGCAAAAAGAGACAAGGTTTTTGCTTAAACACCTCCTTCATTCATTACACTAACCTTATATGAGAAACATAGGGACCATTCCCATTACACCACGGCCAAAACTCGGCCAAACTGAAAGCAAATACATTACCAAAGTAAATACACCAACTAAAGTGTGTTATCTTCAAAGACCATAAGATCAGCAACACCCAACTTAACTTGAAAACAGAAACAGCAAACAGATAATATGTCAAAGTCTCCATACTTCAGCAACCTTGCAGGTTCAGGCACTTGCAAACAGCAACGCAAGGCCCCTGCTTCATACATACGCTAATCACGGCGAATAAGGGATGCTAAGATCCATAGGATATCCAATTTCCATATGAATCTCAGCTAAGCTTTCTTCAAACGAGCGGACAGGAGCAAACTCACTTGCCTTTCCCATATCGCACTTCATATCAACCGGACTAACTTTCCTTACACCTTTCACGAAACAAGGTGCACTTGGACTTTGTATGGAAATCCCGCCAAGGTGAGGCATCACTGTTTCCTCTGCTTCTTTGAAAAAGTTGTTACCAAGGATCATCTCAAATTCTTTGAGATGCATCACCATTACACTGATCTGTCCACGCCATTCTCCAACTTCAACATTCGCCACTGCCATCCCCTTGATTGGTTTGGCTATCATTCACTGTCTTCATGTAGTGACCAGCTTGATATACTTCCAAACCCAAGTACTCTGCCAATGACAAGCTCATAACAGTATGCGACGCACCTGTATCTGTCATGCCCCAGAGGCGATGATCGTGTATGACAACATTCACATAAACCAGGCCAGCGCCACTCAGCCCATGTTGTACTGCTGTCGTTTGTGCTACTATGTTGCATAGTTGAATAGGATTAACATGCTCCAGTTGATCAGTTTTTTCTTTGTCATCACTACACTCAGTGACGATTGCGGACAATTTTTCTTTCTTTGGACAATCACGTGCAAGGTGAGGACCCTTGCATAAGAAACAGCCACCAGCTTTGTTCTTCGCATCCAAACTATCATCCCTTTGATAGCTCTTCTCCTTATCCTCAGAACTTTTCTTATCCTTGTCCTTACTCTTCTGGTTTTTCTTGTCCTTGTCCTTCTTATTAGCATCAGTTGAGGTGACTGACCTAAAATCAACAAGGTTGTCCACGATTGCAATGGCCGAAGGTAGGTATTTGGCACCTTGCCTTCGCACTTCGGTCTGAGCCCATGCTTGCAAACCAGATGTAAAATTGAACAACTTGTCTTACTCAGACATGTTGCGAATATCTAGCATCAGAGACGAAAACTCTTTCACGTATTCACGTGGTGTATCAGTATGCCTCAGCTTACGCAAGATCTCTCTGGCTAGCCAAGCAGCATTGCTTGGTAAGAATTGACTCTTCAATTATTCTTTCATGACATTCCATGTCACGATGCCTGAACGACCAGCAGTAAGGTCATCATCAGTTCTAGTTCTCCACCATAATTTTGCATCACCCTCCAGGTACATGCTAACGAGAGTAGCCTTTTGTTCTTTCGGGGTTCTGGCGGCCTTGAAGTATTGGTCCATGTCCAACATGAAATTCTCCAATGACTTCGCATCTCTTGCGCCAGAAAACACCTTAGGTTCTGGGACTTTAATCTTCGTAAAGTCACTGCCACTACCACCTGCAGTAGCTTGATCTGACCCAATTACACCCACCATTCGCCTCAAGACACTTAACTCATCAGTTAGTTCTTTCAAGGCTCTTGTGAACATAGTATTAACAACATTGATTTGGCATTCGAAATCAGTATGCTTCTTAGTTGCTTCTTGGTTTGACTCCAGCATATCGGCAGCGTACTCTTCAAGAGCCTGAATGCGAGCCAACACTGTTGCATTGTAATTGGCATTGTTAGGATGGCACACCTCATCGCCAATCTTGTCTTCCAAGTTCGCTACCCTATCAGTTAAGGCATCCAACGTACTCTTCTTACCAGCCATTGTCTCTTTGCAAATTCATCAACTAAACTCGAGCAAAACAGAGAAAATCTTCCAACACAAAGCCAAAACAGAGCAATCTATTCTATGATACCCGTACTGTCACGCCTTCAAATGCTCTAAGCAATTTTTCGCGAAGGTATAAACCGGCAATACAATGGTTCAGTGATCTCTTATCACCCACTTGTATTTCAGCCTTATAAGATTGTACCAATACAATCATCCAACTCTACCAAGAGTATGCAACGGAAGTCTTATTCAGATTTTCTCTACCAAACAATGTAGCCTATACTACAAAGAGGTTCTTGCCATGTTTATGCTTCACAGAATTGGGGGAGTATAATCAAATCAACAGAGAACCAAAGCCAAACATATAAGCCAACAACTCACTTTTATTAGTTTAAGGGGAAGATACAAAAACGTCCAACCAATGGACTTACAAGCTTATTCTCTAAGCCTACAGCAAACTCACTCTCTACTGCAAATGGTTCCCCAACACTCGAACTATTGAACAACTTGATTTGTGTAGCTTCTCTGGATATTTATAATGCCAAGAAGCCAGGGCCAATCCGTATGCAACTCTGTTGACGCCCCATGAACAGCCATCTGTCCATGGGTAGTTCCCTAACCGCCAGTTCCACCTTTTTAAATGCTAGCTTTAGTGTTGGCTTGAACAATGGCGCCACACCTGTCTTCAACGGTTAGGATATACCAAACACGGTTATAAAGCACTTTATAACCGCCTCTAACTTCCGCTCTTGCTCTGGCATGTGTGTGATGCACACACACTCGCAACTGACAGCTTGAACTCAAGTCCGACAATCATTATGTGTCACTGAACTTTGGCCCTGCCAATGTTCGATAATGATTGTACATCACTCCCTCTTGGCCTACGCCAAATGCCCGACAATGATTACACTTCATGCAACTTGCACTTCTGCCAACCTTCACCAATACTGCTATTATGGCTTGCGTTGCACTATTATAGCTTGTATTGCATTATTATGGCTTGCATTGCACTATTATGGCTTGCATTGCGCACTTAGCTCATTTGGATGCCAACATCCAAATATCGTGCCAACCGAGTCTTGACTTGCTTAATTCAACTTCATGCTTCATATGCATCACTCGCATCTCTTTTGGCGAACAGTTATCACCAATGGCGCGTTTGGCCCCGCCATTGTTGCACATGCATAGTCCAAGCCTTGGCCAAAGCTTAGGACCATGCCAAAGTCATTCCATGACTTTGCATCTCATCCTTTATTCCTTCCTTGAGCTAGGATAACTCTGAATAAGGATATGCAACACTATCGCATAATGTTGGATGTGCCAAGTAACCTTTCTTGTCTCAGCCACGTTAGCGCTACATCATCGGGTTGTGCAGCTCCATCAGCCAGGTTACAAATTATGTGACGCACGATGATTGTGCACCACTATGCGGACCGGTCATACCATCCATCTACACTAGAGAAACGGCTAACAAACGGTCTCTTGTGACTAGATCAAAACCCCAAAGTGGAAATCTTAAACATACAGTAGTATTAAAAAAGAGGAAATGATTGATTACGGCAACTTCATAGCTTGTTTGAGAAGCTACGAGATGTCGCGCCCACTAATATATTTGACCAGTCAAATATGTACGACTTCGGTAAAATCATTCAATTTTTATTATTTTAGGCCTCGTTGTCCAACTAGTCAAGGTGAGGCTGTCCCGCCTAAAAACCCAGGGGAAGTAGATGTTTAGAACAGGTGTTATGGTGAGTGCAAAAATCCTTCAATTTCATACTTCTACGCTGGTAAGAAAATTACGTACCATTATGAGGGAGAATTTTTCCTCCGGGATATATAATATCCAGCCAGACTTTTTTGGAAATCCTATGTCAAATCTCTTCTAGCTAGATGCTAAGTATTCCCCAAAGATTAAACTCCTACTGGATTCCACACATTACTAGAACACAATTTTTCATTCATTTATTTTCCCACCGCTCAATTGGAAGCGTACTCAACAATCCAAATACGTATTGTGTTGGCATAGCATACGTATAAAGAATCCAAAAGAGATACGGGTTTTTCATATGCAGGTACCATGTCATCTTAGAGTATGTTTTAAGTCAAAATTTGATAATGTATACGAAAAGAAAATGAAAAAACATAAAATTTAGAACAACAATAGCATCATACTCTGTTTCTTCATGTAGACTTTTCATGTAATACAAGAAAACAAACACATCAGTAGAAGGTTAAGTGTGGTGAAACGTCTAAGCTTTGCTCAACAGTACAATCAAAAGAATATGGAGATGGAGAAAGGCCGATCGAGTAGCAGTAAGAGTAAGGCTTGCCCCACTTGCACTCAAAACCCTTTCTCTCTCTCTTTTTCGGATGGATGGATGTTTGTACAAATATTTTTCTTTCCTTGCTTGTTTAGTTTTTAAGCACTTTCCCATTGCTATCAAATGTAGGTTGATTGTCCCAAAGTAGAAGGCTGTCAACGAGCCATGCCGCCTAGAACCGGGTGTGGGGGGATCAAAGGTTTGATCATTGAACGCGTTAGGCTCGTTGATGGAACTTTAAAGGCTGACTAGTGGTTGAGATCATATCTACGTGTATGCAGTGAATAAGCCTTTTACACTGGAACATTTTAGGATTTCTTGCAGTGTGGGCCAGGCCAAAAGTGCATTTCTCATTGCATAACCGCCTCCAAAAATGATTTATTCTTCTGCAAGCTATTATATTTATCTATAAAAAACATGTAATAGGATTGTTACCAAAACTTGAGATCCAAGCTATCTATTATTGTATTTCGGGTATAGTGTAAAACCAATTTTTAATTCTCCTTTTTTCTTCTCAAATTTCTTGGGAGAGTTAGAAAAAAGACATGTGAAGAAGGATATCAGTAATAATTCAATCATCATAGAAAAGGTAAAGGAATTCAACATATTCCTTTCCAATACTCAAGAACAACTAGGAGGTTGGGGCTGGAAAAAGATATATTCAATCTTTGAGAGAAACAAGCTAACTATTGTAATTGTTTTGTTCTTCTTTTTTTTGGGTTTAATTTTCTTTGGATTTTCTTTATCTTCTGTAGGTTTTTTGGAGAAGAAGTAATACTGGAAGTAACCACGGAGAAAGGTAAGAGGAAGCGGATAAAAGAGATGACATGGTTTAATGGCTGTGAGGATGAACGAGCTATCCAGACAAGCTCAATATGTGACAATACTACTACTACAGCACCACCGCCCGAAGCAGTACTAGTAGCTGTAAGCGAAGAGAAATCTGAAAAGAGAGATCAAGGGAAAACTTGCCCATCATGCGGTTATCAGATACAATACCAAGAACAGGTATTATTAATCATAATTGTTGAATGGTTTGAATTAGAAATGGTTTTTTTTTTTAAAAGAAAATTTATTAATTATATTGTAATGGATGATGATACAATTAGGCGGGAATTAATGATTTGCCGGGGTTACCAGCTGGTGTTAAGTTTGATCCGACAGACCAAGAGATTTTGGAGCATTTGGAAGGGAAAGTACGAACTGATATTCATAAGCTTCACCCTCTCATCGATGAATTCATTCCTACACTTGAAGGAGAGAATGGAATTTGCTATACTCATCCTGAGAAGCTACCAGGTAACTTAATTAATTTGATTTTCTGATTAATTAGGTGTCGATAGATTTACGAGTTTGAGTGTAATTCAAGTTACATTATGTCTTGTATGATTAATTTGTATACACGCATTTCTGTAACATGTGCATACATATTACGTACTGTATATATGACAGCGCAATTGCCTCCAACTATGGTTTACACTTAACAAATTTAACCTGGTGATATGAAGAACATTGCTTACAGTTGATGAATTAAGTTTTGTGTATTCATGCTCTTTAAATTTTTGTGCTGAAATAGGAGTGCGCAAAGACGGGCTGATTCGTCATTTTTTTCATCGGCCATCCAAGGCTTACACAACTGGTACTAGGAAACGGAGGAAGGTTCACACAGATGAAGATGGAAGCGAGACTCGATGGCACAAAACTGGCAAAACTAGAGCAGTTTTAGGTGATGGGAAGGTGTTAGGGTACAAGAAAATACTTGTGCTATACGCTAATTATGGCAAACTCAAGAAACCTGAGAAGACAAACTGGGTTATGCACCAATACCATCTTGGCAATAATGAAGAAGAAAAAGATGGAGAATTGGTCGTATCAAAAGTGTTTTATCAAACACAGCCAAGACAATCTAATAATTCATCGACCGAGCTCATCAAAGATGCGGTTCCAATTAATAAGAAAGGTATTGCTCCTCCTAATCTCAAGAATATGATGAACACTGGCAGTGTTGAATTCTATAATCAATCATCACTAGTCTCTTATGATAAAGAAATCGGCATCGGCAGAATCGGTCCATTACCTTTACAACCACCTCGTTTTATACCGAATTTCATTGTTCGCTCCCCCGATGGGTCTCAGTTTCATCAGTAAGAGTCAAGCTCTGGAAAGTGTGCATATGCTTTTGATGAGGGTGATATATGGAATTACTACTATTGGACACTTAGGCAAACAGAAGTAGGCAACGGTAAAGAAGAAAAGATGAAGAAAGAGTCGATCATGGATGGTAACAATTGTAGGTATTTGTTCTATCAATGATGAAATAATTTAGTTATTGTGGCATTTTTATTAGAAGTCCAAAAATAAAGGGAATACATTCATGTTCTGTAGAGAAAAAGATGAAAAATGGAACAGTAATTCTTTTTAAAATATTTTTACTTGCTATTGTTTGTGCTTTTGTTTGTGCTTTTTCACATAAATGCAGGTTTCGACATGTGACGGTATATAAAGTTCAGTGTATCATCTCCCACGGGATTATGACAATAACAGAAACTGCATAATCATACCCTCTGCGTTGTTATCTTGCCATTTGAAAGTTTTTTTTTTCTAAGACAATGAGAGCAGGATCGTCATTTGAAAGCTGAAACCGAATAGATTCCACGCACTAAGAACTTGTTTGTTTGCAGCTGACTCGGCGTCTGAATCTGAGTCAACTCCTGACTCGGACCGAGTCAGCAGTCAAACTGTTTGTTTTCCATTTTGAGTCAGATCTGACTCGACCTCTGACTCATACATAACCCCTGACTCGGACTCATTTGAGTCAGGTAACAAAATACTCCTGACTTATGGGACCAAACCACTGACTCACTTATTTCCGAGTCAGATCTGACTCAAAACAAACATATCGACTCAGATTCAGATGAGTCATGTGATTTCACTCAGATCCAGATGATTCAGATCCAGACGACTCAGATGAGTCAGGAGTAAACAAACATGGTGCAACTTACAACAATACAAATGTCATGCATTAGAGCTAAAATCAACAAGCAAACCATACAATACCCGACCTACATCCAAAGGGCTTCACTCGCACAAAATTTGAGAAGAAAGAAAAAAATCGGACTTCAAGTGGAACAAAGACATAAATGTCCATTACAATAAGCAGAGTTTTTTGCAACCAGACATGCTTAAACGGTGCCCAATATACAAAACCTAAACCAGCTATAGGGATTCCCAATTCTTTTGTTAGATGTGGAAGGTGAACAAATCAAGATGCTTTAGTAGATTACAGTGCCTACTATACAAACCACGAGTTAAGAGGCAGGCAGCACTACTTTTGAAGAACAAGTCTCTCATAGAGGGCAACTATTTCCTTCTTATTAGGAGTCCTCAGCTGAAGTAAATCTGCACCGAAACCATGTTTTGTCAGCTCTTGCTTCAGTTTAGTCACAGTAAACTTCGTATAATCCTCTGACCCAGTATGCTGACTACTCTGGCCATCATCATCATCACCCTTGAAAACTGAACCCCCATCCTCTGCCTGCTGCATGTTTTTGAGAGGACTGGTTGTGCTCTTTGACCTCTTCCTTCCTTTACTTCCCTTGCCATCAATGTCCATATCATGGACAGATTCCATCCCCATATCATAGTTTTCTGACCTCATTCGTTTTCCATGTGAAGCAGTTCTAAGTTTGCTGTCCAGAGCAGTTTCATTCAGCCGAACCGAAGTCAATTGCTGTTGTAGTAAATCAAGTTTACTTTGAGTAGATTGTAATTGCACAGATAAGGCCTCTGCCCTGTTGTTCGCTTCTGCTCGGGCAGTTCGTTCAGTCTCAAGCAGTTGTTCAAGCACATGTACATTATCCATCCTCTGCTCATTGTTGTACTTGAGTAACGATTCGATTTCCTTTTCCCTTTCTTCAACCCTCGCCTCCAGCTGACTGACTTTTGACACAGCATCTATTTCGGCAGCACGGACCCTCTGAACTTCTTCCATCAAGTCAGTCTTCACCCTCTCTAGATTCTCAATCTGCCTTTCACCTCTTTCAATTTGTGTAAGTCTTTCCATTGCCACTCGCTGAACTTCCGTCTGTTCCTTCTGCGCAATTGCGGCTTCTGCTCGTGCTTTATCAGCCATTTCAACTGCTTTCTTTGCGGCAGTTTCAGCAATTTTACACCTTCCCTCAACTTCCTCTAATCTTTTAAACTCAGAATTGTATTTTTCCTCCAGATGGCTCTTTTCCTGTTGCAGAATCCTGGCTTCTTTTTCAGATGATTGAGCTTTCTCCTTCACAGAATCTAGCTTCTCAATCAATTCCTTGATTTGACGCTTCAGAGACGATGATTCAGAGTCATAGCTCCTCACTTTTGATTCAGCAGCCTGTGAAGAGAAACAAGAGATATTTAAATTATTAAAGGCATACCATTACTGAGTCATACAATTATACATTTAAGGGAATACAGGTCAGAAAGAACCTACCTTCAATTCCAAACTCAGTGTGGTCATCCGTTTTTCAGCATGTTCAATCCTTGCTACCTTGTCCTTGATCTCCTCATCCTGTAGTTCAGAAGTTCAAGCAAGGAAATAAAATAAGTAATCAGTATTGCCTCTGTTACGACATAAAAAAATATTAAGAAAATCAAAATATCGACAGCTAAATTACTAAATTTAGTGATCAAGAGATGGAAAAACCTCACCTTATCAGCCAAAATGTCAACGTATTCCGCCCTAATATTATCTTCTCTAGTCTGGGCCTCCTTATTTGTGCGCTCTTGTGCTGTTGCTGCCTTCTCCAAAGCAGCTTTGGTTTCCCGAGCAGCAATATTGAACTTTTCCTTCCAACTTTTTGCTTCATCTTGAGCAGATTCAGCCTGTTCACGAGCTGCAGCTAACATAGCTTCGGTAGCACTAGCCCTGGACTGAAGAGTGGCTAATTCTGCATGTGCCAGATCTTCTTCCTCTCTTAGTTTTGAAGAGGCTTGCTCATATTTTCTTTTCCACTCGGCAGAATCTTGCCTGGCGGATTCCTGGGCTTTTGATAAGGTTGAGCACCTCTCTTCAAGTGAGCTGCATTTACTCTGCAAATTAGTGATGCGGCTCATATACTCATCTCCAAGAGACTTCTTGTCATTGATGGCATCCTCAAAACGCCTCAAATATTCTGCTTTACTCCTCTCACTTGCTTCGAGTTGCTTGTTAAGCAATCCCATCCTGTCTTCAATTGAGCGGCATTTAAGCATGGCAGTACTCTTCTCTGAACCAATTTTATCTAATTGCTTCTTTGCTAAGTCAAGTATCGGACCTTCCAAACTGCATAATATGGTGTCTTTAGAAAGACTTCAAGGTTTAAAGGAAACAAAAAACTAATTAGAGTGAGAAATACCTTTGTTGTAAGAAGGTGACCAACTTCTGCCATTTCCCTGGACCATAAGATGATTTTTCATACTCATATAGAAGACCCTCAAGAACCTGAAAACAACAATATCAATGATTTAAAAAATATCATCTGGCGTACAGTACTTGTGAATATAAAACAGGCAAAGCAGGAATGATCAGGCACTAACGGCTTACTTTGACAACATGATCAAGTTTTGCATCAGGAACATGACAAGCAGCTCGTAACTTCTTTTCCATGTTTCTTATGGTGTTGGAGCATTTTAACTCTGCATCCATGAAAGCATGCTTTTTGTAGTCCTGCAACAGTGGTCAATCTCAATCATCAGACGCATAACATGTTGCCTAATGTTGTAAGAAAAAGGTGGACACGGTTCTAAATGATCAGATACAACCAAATAATTCCTTCAATTGAATTTAACATCCTGATGCTAATTTATTTTACATTTGAAATAGACTAGGGGAAATGATTAAGAAAAAACCAAGTTACCTCAAAAGTCTTACTGCAGAAAACCTGCAGACGGTTTTCATATTCCTGTTTTGCTGAACCAGCACCTACAGCACCAGCATTAAATGCGGAACGTGCTTTTTGAACTGCTACCTCGTGTGCTTCACGTAAAGAAACCTAGAATGTTTGAACTTAATAAGTAACAAACACTATGACTATAGACTATAAAATTCTGCAAGGACATCATACTTACTTCTTCAGCAGGCTTTGAGCGGTCAAAAGAAGACACGTAAACTTCTGAAGCTGTGTCGTATGCCCTTCTACACTCTGCTTCTTCAACGCTCTGTGGAAAGAGATTTGCTCAGAGATGCACTAACTTATATAACGACAGTTACTCATTACATGTAATGAGATAAACGCCTGACTTGTGTTGGTGGTTTAATTCATATTAGTTGAGCGTTCAGGTGGACAAATAGTTCAAGGATATCAATCGAAGGGACGTGAGTGGAAGTAACAAATACTGGAGAAAGTGTGCTCTGACTAACCTGCCATGAGGAAGATATCGTCGGAACTGCACCTTTATTCAAAGCATCAAGAAAAGATTGTGTGATACCAGCAAGAATGGGGCCTGTCATCACAGTAGCCCCTACTTGCTTGGGCCTAGTTCTCTCGAAAACAAATTTTGTTAGTGCATCCAAGCCGGCTACGAATTCTGGTCTTAATTTTTCCAACTGAAAGAGAAACCAAATAATTAATCACACACTGATAGAGAAGACCCACAATATGAATGTATAACTCATATACCAAATTTTCATGCAGTAAACAAATTTATAAGCAACTCACAGAGGTTTGATCAAGTCGCTGTAATGCATGTTCACTGTTTGAAGGCCGCACTAGCGTGAAGCATTCACGGTCTGGAAAAAGAGCACGAATGGACTCTCTGATCTAATATATAACAAAGTAAAAAAGTTCAAGAATAAGTACTTTGGATATATATAGCAAAGTAAAACTTTTAAGAAGTACGATGCATGTCCTAAAAATAGCTGAACTAAGAAGCCAACTGCGTGCGAGGGATCCCAAGTTCAATTCTCGGAATGCCTAGATCAGACACTTTGTGGTGTCTTGCCCTTATAGTTATATTTGAGCATAACGTTTAGGTAAACTTTTAAGGCCGCACTACCTCATTTTTCCCAGCTACATCTTTTGCAGGTCCATGCATAGGCCTCAAGGCTATCTCTAGGTAATCACGTGGCGTTATCCTCTTATTATCCTCTATTAGGTCCAGATAAAAATCCTGCAAGTGCCAAATTAATATGTTGTAAGTTGCCCATCAAATACCCCTGATGTTACGGCATGTGATTATTTTATATATTTCATAACCATCAAAGTTTAAGAAAACAACAATACAAATAAACATCGAAGTAACTCGATAATTATGTAAATAGAGAGCATAGAAACTTAATCACCCTCAAAAGCCAGACAAAAATTGGAGAGAATTGCCCAAGCTCAGATGCTGTGCTTTTTCCACCGGAGGCTTTAACACGAATGTGTTTGGTCATTTCAGTAACAAGGGAGAGACGATCTAGCGCAGATTCATCGATACCACCCATCTATATAGAAAACAAAATGAGCAGTTAGCAAAAGAGATCTACAAAATAGTGGGCAACCAATCAGTTTACCTAGATTAAGTTGTTCACAGAACTGAAATAAAATTCAGTACGAGGCTTCAAACCTGGTTGTAAATAAACATGCTAGATAGTAAGACGGCCAGAGAGAATATTTGTGTACTGTAAGTTCCCTGTCAGAAGTATTAAAAAGAAAAGAATTAGAAAACACAAGCAACCACGGCTTAAATACAGAGCATAGCAAACAAAGCATAACCAACAAAGATAACTATACAAACAGGCCTCTCAACATCAATATAGCGCAATCATCACCTTCAAAAAAAAGAAAAAAAAACAGCATAATGCATATGAATGGCTGCAAATCCCGAACCAAAACAGAACCGTCCATCCAAGAATATTAGCTAACAGAAAATGCATGAGACAGCATAACCTAATCCAGCTGGATAGCCCTTATAAAGCATATCTCTCATACAAGATGATAACAAAAAAGCAAGAATTAGTCAATTGCAGACAATTGGTGAAGTTCGATCATTAAGGAAGTCTAATTTTGGCTTTGATACAAAACCTGAGATAAAATTCAGAAAGAAAATAAGTCATACTAATCACAATTTACAGCTGAAAAGGTAGAAGTGAACTGTAACATGTCTAGATGATGACTAATTTGCGCCCTACCACGTCATATACCCAAACAACATACGCGAAAGACTGGGAAGCTTGTTTACCTTGAATACAGTATGAAGCAACAGTAACTACCAATCAATGATAAGTTATCAACTTAAACATACACCTGCCACACTGATGCCACAGTTGATTCTAAATTTAAGAACAAAAGAGTAAAAAATAAATATTCAGAGATAGAAGCTAACCGTTTGATCGTAAGCATCAATTCCTTCACTATCCAGAAGCACGAGATTGTACTCAGTTCCATCAAGAGCAGTTCTTTTCAATGGTGCGCTCCACATCCAAAGACCCTTTGTGCATGGCTTGTGGGTTGATGCAACTTGGAATCCACTACTCCTCCCAAGAAGCTACAGAAAACATTGTTTTTTAAAAAACAAGGACAAACTTATGTTGCAGAGGCATGATGCACTGAAATACATGCCTTTGACATATCTTTAAGCATAGTATTTGCAAACAGCAATGCCATCTCTGAGTGACTTTAAATCGAGTAAACCAACTTTGTTTTGCTTCCCTTATGGAACGAATGCCGAATATGAAATAAAGAAAGACAAACATGCATGATGCATCTCAGCTCCATTTTTCTCCCTCAAAGCTTAAGAAGACATTAGTCTTCCACTCTGGTAAGGCACGATCATGAACGAGTATCGGTTGCCACAACACAAAACCGATCGATACCAAAATAAGGTACCTTCTAAAACACGCATGAAGCTGTATAGAAACCATATAAATTGATATGCCCAACTTGTCTTATCACCTATGAAACAACTCGAGGAGTCGATCAGTATTAATACTAGAGATTCTTAATATCATGATGGGTTATGATCTCAGAATGAACTTCTCTTGATACAAATAAACTTTAGTTTTGGGGTGAAACATGCAGAGATTAGTTTGATTTCTTATTGCTCAATTCAAGCTTCTCTTTGTATATTTCCTAGCTACTCTAAGGTTAGGGTTTCAATATGAAGTCCTTATGCTCTATATACTATCTGCATACAGCAAAAATCCACTGCGGAAGAATCTCAAATAGAGATTCTATGTTGTCTTAGATAGATCATAAAATGTCCTGACCGCATATAGGACGAGTTGGAGTTTTGAAATTTTTATCTAACATTATAATTTACATAATATGACAGGCTAAAGTACCGTGAGCAGACAACGCACAATAAGTCCATATATACTATGTTTTATTGGTTCAATAACAACTTAAAATTAACCCCGTTGAAGAAACCTGTCTGTACAATCCAAACCAAAACCCCTGCACAACCATCATTTATCTAGTCTTACAATGAGCATAACAACAGACAACCTCCCAATAACTCAGAACAAAAGTTTCAGACTCTATTTGCCAGTACCCAAGACAATGTATGTTCTGTATACCCTTCATCATGTACAACATAGACAACAGCAAACGCAAATTCAAGCAGTAGGATTATTCAAATGAGCACTTGATCAGTTGATATTCTACATTGACTACATCCATATACCCTTCTTCAAATATCTCAATCATATTTAGGCATCAAACATTGTGAATTCCAAATATTATCAATACCTAAATTTTCAGACTTAATTCCTACAGAATTTTTTTTTATAGATCAAAATATTATTCAAATATTATCAAAACCACATTAGATCCACACAAGAAAAATTAAGTTGTAAAGGTTCACATAAATCACTACTAACAACACATCAAAATAAACAAATCTCGTGTTCAAAAGAAAACCCTAGAATCATCAAAAAAGAGGGTAAAGCAAAATAGTACCTGATTCAAGATAAAACTCTTTCCTTGACGAGCTCTACCACACACAGAAACAACACCAATAGGTCCTTTAACAAGTTGAAGAACCGAAACGGCTTCAGGGTCCATCTTAAACTGACCCTTTTCATCACAGTAAACAAGACGTAACGGTCTTGCAGGCCCTAAATCTGTTGCGAAAACATTCTTCGAAGATGGTCTTACTGTCGCTGAAGGAGAAGGTATTGATTGAGGAGATTTTTCGTGGTCTTCCATATCATTATTAGAAGCAGAACCTCCTCTACCCAAGATCCTCCCCAACATTTTTTTCCTCTCTGAGATTTTTCCTTTTTTTCGTTCAATTTATATTGTTTTATGTGTTCTGCGTGACTCTTACGCGAAATTGATGTCGGTTTTCTAGAAACTTTCTGGGTAGAGTTGATAATGGAGGTCCAGTTAGAAGAACTGGAGAAATTTGAAGGAGAATGTGAAAAGAGGAGTGAGAACAGAAAGAAAGAGGTGAGATTTTAAAATGGGAGGGGAAGTTTTGTGAGACTTGGGTGGTTTTTTATTTGAGAGAGAGATGCAAAAAGGGTACCTTGGGGCTTGGAGAGCATAAATACAGAAGACTCGTGCTGTATACACGCCACTTCATACTCATTACACATACACCAAAATATGTTAAACCAAGCTAGGGCTGCACAAGACCCGTCCACGATACCCATACCCATCCGTACCCGTTAAACCCGTGGGTTTTTACTCCATACCCGTCCGTTGTGGGTGCGGGGTTGGTTATGAAAAAAATACCCGCTGTCCGTGGGTGCGAGGTTGGTTTTAGCTCATACCCGCCCATACCCGCCCGAAAAACCCGCAAAATATATACCTTTAGATAAAATTAATCCTAGCCGTCCGATCCATTATGAAACCCTAATCCTAGTAAACTCTCATTCACTTTAAGACTTCAGACTCTAGACTCTGTTCGGCCTCTCCCCTTCGTCCTCCTCGGTCTTCTTCCTCACCTACGATTCGCTACGAAAACAACAGTAACTTGTATATTTCTTCATCAACAGTTCAACAACTACAACTTCGAATCTTCACCAGCAATCGAAAAAATCAACAGATTCAACACCTAATCTACATATGTGAACTTCCTAGGTATGAAAATTTTTGGGGTTTTGGTTTTTCTTCACTGAGTTAATGTTCATCTGTGATTCTGTGAATTCTAATTATACTGTTCTTATTTTTTGTTTTGATTTTATAATTTTGATTTGTTTCAATTTGATTTTCTGGAATCAGAACAGAAATCTGATCAATGATTCGAATGAATGAAACAATCAGTGTTTGTGTAGACTAATTCCTGAATAATATGTTGTTTGATTAGTCTTTCTACTTGGTGAAACTAGCCTTGAAATTATTAGGAAGTTCAATTTGATGTTGTTACATGTAATGTTTTATTCTTGGCATTGGAATCCTTTCTTCTAGTTTTGTCATGTTAAACTATGCTAGGTCCTGTATTACAATCTTTATTTGCTTAGTCTAGCCTTTCCCCAGCTAACTTAGTAACATGGGATTCATGGAATGAAGCAATAGACTGCTCACTGACTTGCCTTCAGATGTGGTGATGTATGTTGCTATTCAATTGATTCTCCAGCATTTGTCTATCTAGTGTTTAACCCAATATTCATTATGAATTTATTTCGATTGTCTCTTGTAACGAAAGTGATTTCATTTGTATCTAGGTATGAAATATAATTGGTGTTCAATGTTTTTTAGTGAGGTTAATGGAAGAAGGTTCATCATCTCAACCTTTGGCTTTGGCTACTTCCAGCCAAATGTCAAGTGCAGCACCAGCCTCGGCAACACCTCAATCTGAAACTGGTGGGACACCTCAATCTGTACCTGATGTCTCTGAAACTGAAGTTACAACCCCAGGTGAAGGTAACAAGAAGTCAAAACAGTATTCTGATGTATGGGTGAAAGATTTTACTAGATTAAATCCTCTTCAAGCAAGATGCAATCATTGTAAAAATACTTTTGATGCAAAGGTTAGGAATGGGACAACTAGTTTGAAGAATCATGCAGCTAGATGTTCTAAGAATCTTGATAGGAAGAAGGGACAACAGAGTATTGTTTTATTACCCCCAAAGCCAGGTGTTAGTGCTAAACTAGTTGCTTCCTCTTATAGTTATGATAGGTGCAGAAGGCGTTTAGTGGAGTTTATAATTAAGCTAGAGTTGCCGTTTAGAATTGTTGAAGCAGAGGGTTTAAGGTCTTTGCTTCAAGAGTTTGAGCCTAGATTTCCTGTCCCAAGTCGTATGACAATTTACAGAGACATTTTAGAAATGTATATTGATGAGAATAAACTGTTGAAAGCATATTTCAAGGCGAACAAACAAAGAGTATCTCTAACAACAGATACATGGACATCGCCAAATAATTTCAATTATATGTGTGTAACTGTTCACTATGTAGATGATAAATGGAAGTTGCAAAAGAGAATTATCATGTTTTGCTTAATGGAAGGTCATACAGGTAAAGCCATTGGTATCATGCTAGAAAATTGTTTGGTGGATTGGGGACTCGAAGATGTTTTTGCTGTGACTCTTGACAATGTTAATGCTAATACTCTAGCTATTGATTACTTGAAGACTAGTGTAATTGGTTGGACATGTGCAGTTGAAAGAGCTGCGTACTTACATGTAAGAAAGTTATATTTATTCTTATTACAAATGACGATTTAATTTCTGATTCAACCAATGCAATTTCTAAGTTTATCTTGTTTTTGTTCTTATCAGGTCAGATGTGCTGCACATGTCCTTGCTCTGGTTATAAGAGATGCAATACTTAAATATAACGCGTCCATTAAGAGGATCAGGTCAGTTGTGAAGTTTGTTACTGCTTCTCCTACTAGGTTGGCTACATTTAAAGAGTATTGTACAAAAGAAAGGATTGACTCCAAGAAAGGTTTGATTTTAGATGTTAAAACCCGTTGGAATAGCACATATTTGATGTTAGAGGCAGCTGAAAAGTACGAAAGAGTTTTTAATAGGTTAGCAAGGAATGACAAAGACTTCCAAAAGAAGTATATTTTCCCTGAAGATGAATCGTTTGCTTTACCTAATATTCAAGATATACTTTCTGATATTGATAATTCTGACCTTGGAGAGTTATCTTCTGACTCTTCATCTAGTTCTGAATTTGACAGTGAAAGTGTGAATGCTAATCCAAGAGGCAGGAAGCTATTACTGAAAAAGAAAAAGAAGAAAAAGCGTAAGCAGCATGCTCCTTATGCCAAATATTGGGATTATGCCAGAGGCCTTGTGAAGTGTTTTAAGGTATTCTTTGACTGTACTGCTAAGTTTTCTGCTTCAACAAAGGTTACATCACATATATTCTTATGGCAATTAGCAATCATCCATGAACAATTAATTGCTTTTAGAGATACCAGAAATCCAGATCCTTATATTTCAAGTTTGGCAACTCTTATGATTGGCAAGTACAATAAGTACTGGGATAGGTATGAAGATATGAATTCAGCATTATTTTTTGCTCGAATACTTGATCCAAGAGAGAAAGAAGGTGGGTTACAGTTTGTGCTTCAGTCTTTGTATGAGAGCGATGAATACAGGGTTGAAAGTATTATGAAAAAGGTAAAGGAAGAACTTGTGAGACTCTTTGAAGATTATAAGTGTATGTTTTCAACAGTGGAGGAAGGGTCATATAGTGTTGCTGTTGTGGATGTAACTCCTGATATTATGGTAGATGATTCGATTGAGGCTATTCTTGAGTCAAAGAAGAAAAAGCGTAGAAAAAACCCAGTTATTGATGCAAACTCAGAGTTAGATAAGTATTTGATGGATGATTGTGTTCCAAATGATCCCGATTTTGATATATTGGCTTGGTGGAAAGAAAATAGCACCAAGTATAAAATACTCTCACATATGGCGAAGGATATATTAGCTATACTTGTCTCTTCAGTTGCGTCTGAATCTGCATTTAGTACAGGGAAGCGTGTTCTTAGCCAATGGAGAAGCTCTTTGTCTGCGAGGACAGTTGAGGCGTTACTCTGTACGCAGAGTTGGTTACAAAAGCCTGTCGATATTGATTTTCTAATGGAGTATGTACCAGATGATTCCTCTAGCATTGAGGAAGGTAATCTTCAAAATGTTCTTCTTCTTTGTTTTCTATTTTATGTATATGTCAGTAAAGAGTAAAGACCTTAAAAGAAGCTAACATAATTTTCAATTTGGTTGCAGATTTATTTAAGAAGACCGTGTCGGAAGTCCTTGATCCTTGAGGATGCTAGGATGAGAGACTTGGGTCACTTGAATATGATAGTCTGGAAACTTTTATTGTTTAAGTTTTAATCTGAACTTTAAAGTAGTAGAGTAGTTGTACTGTTTAAACTTGTTTTAGCTTAGCAATGTTATGTTTATGGTTTGTTTTTTTAAGTTATACAAGAACTTAAGTAAGTAGTTTATTTAAATTTTAAAAAAAGATGTGTGTGAATGATTATTGAATATAAAGCGGGTTAAACCCGCTTAAACCCATACCCGCCCACTGTTTGTGGGTGAGGGGTTGGTTATAAAAATAAAAACCCGCAGCCTATGAGTGCGAGGTTGGTTTTAGCTTATACCCGCCCATGTGCAGCCCTAAACCAAACCGTTTGGGAGAATTTTGTCATAGGGATTTTGGGCTGCGAGCCTGCGATCCATCAATATGTAACTAGAGCTTACTTGTGGGTTTGTAAATGGGACTTAAACCCATGTAATGGAATAGCTTATATCTGATGAAGATTTTGTTGTTTAGTCTTTTTTAGACATCAGATGAAGGAGTTACAACCAAAATGGTGAAGTAAGGAAGAAAATTTTAGTAGCACTTAAGGTTAGAAAACTGCCCACTCGACCTAATTGTAAGCGATTCTGAAAAATTACCCTAAAGCTTATACTTAGTTACAGTTGGGTTGTGGGAATAATTCCTAGTCATAGGTAAAGTGTGGCACGAATTTGGACAGCTAAATCAAGGAAAATACGGTCCTCGGAGATTTTTAAGCCCTGGATTGAGTATTATATAAGAGCAACCATAGTCATGCAGGGACTAAATACTAAAAACCAGACTAAAAGCTAAAAAAAAAAATTGGCTTTAGTGGAGGTGTAACGCAATGGTGAAAGATTAAAATGTGGTCTGGCGGACAATATAACAATGCATGAAGTTAAGCGGGTGTATAAGGTGCGTATGGTAGTGAGGCGTGGGTATCGTGTATGTACACATGGGGCGCAAGTATTACTCACGCCTGGCGTGGGGCGAAAGACATGGGTTAGTTATGTAAAGCATGAATGTTTCTATTTTCTTAAAGAGTTATATAATTGGGGCGGAGACTATAACAACGCTTGGTGTGAGGCGTACATATAACAACCGTTTTTCCTGGCGGTGTTTATAACCGCGCCCCATTCAAACGTTAATTCTATTAATGCTCCACACTCAGACGTTCATTATACTAACGCCTAATCCCGGACGCTCATTATACTCACGCCTGACATCACACGCTCGTTATACCTACGCCTCACTATATTTTGATTTGGTCTGGGTTGACGACTACATTTAGTCTCAAACCCTAGTTTTCCAGACTAAATATGACTTTGGTCCTCTCCATTGTGCTTCATTTTCGGACCAAATTTGGGTATAGTTCCCAAATTTGGTCGTGACTGTGGTTGCTCTAAGGAGACTATTTTTAAGCCCTGGATTGAGTATTATCTAAGGAGACTCTACGATACATCAAGAATACATCTTTAACATTGTTGTGAGTGTCTATGGGACGTGAATCAATCATAAGGAGAAAAGGCTAGGGTTATGGAGCGGTTTCATTATCTCAACGATTTCTTTTCAATTTTCTTATATGTATAACATGGGTGTTATTACATCCATGATTAGCTAAACATCTAAGTGATTGAGGATAAATTATAAGTTCTAGACATGATTTGAGTTATTATCTGAATCTATTTGAAGTTCTTCGATGATTATTGTTTTTTTTAACAATATGAATGTTCATGCTTGAGTGATAGATTATTTAGGTGGCCAACTAAGTTGATTTATTAATTAGTCTGATGCTAGTAAAAATTAGGATATTCGTGATTGTTTAATAACGTCTTACACAAGTTGAAAAAGTGAGATCTCCCTGAGGATTCTACGGAACAGTCGCGAGTAGAAAAAACTCTTTTTTGTGACACTTTAAACAACTAAAAATCCTTTCTCTTCGTGGGAAATAACTTGACTTCCATTATATTACTTGTTAATTGAGTGGAATTAAGATCACAATTTTTTTTGCACTTACGACATGCACCAATCAGCAAGCACGACAATGGTAATTTACTAGCCCAAGATCTCTCCATATATCTTTTTCTTCCTATCACCATTTCATCTTAGCGCTCCTTTGATTGCATATATTCCTTTTAAAATGGGTTTCCAACAAGTAGAATAACCATTTTGAGGGGCATACGACCAACAATCAGCGCTCTTGAAGTATTTAACTTGATGTGAACTAGTTAAGGTAGAGTTATGATTAGGGAAAATCTTCAGAGCTATCTTAGACAACAGGACAAAATTGTTGATGCCTAAACCACCTCCTATAGTATAACACACAAATACTTGTTGATTTTATCGGATACCCTTAGTGAAGCTTAAGCATAAACACTACATGGTTAGTTATAGGGTCTAAAACATATTTAAGAAAAGAGACCCTACTAGCCATGTTAATATTTTTGAATTTGCAGCCTTGCAATATGTTTTATAAACTAGAAATAACCCGTGCCATAACGACACTGTATGAGACAAAATAGTTTTTGGAACTGTTTTCGGATGAAAATATAACACCACTCTGCACGTTTTGCATATTCGATATTTGCAACACAAAATCAAGAGTTGAGAAGCTGGAGGTGAATCATGATAATAAAGAAGGGTGATAGTAATGGGTCAGTAATTGAAGGTTTATATGACGATGCTCAATCGTGTTGTTATGGAGGAAAAAACAATCAGGATCAAGAAGATCAAAAAATAAATTTAGTAGATGCAGAGAAAATAAGAAACCACTCATAAAATCGGGGAGGTTTATGAAAATATTGAGGTTTCAGTGTCAGTGTAGCTTTGAAAGGGAATGCGATTCTAAGCTATATTGTTATCCCATTCCATCATTGTAGCGCTGCGATGATGGTTTCTAACAATCACACATCCCGCACCCGTACCAGTTTAGACAACCCATTTTGTTGCTTCATCTTTGGTTTCGAAGGTTTACAAGTCAGTTTAAAAAAACTTAACATGAGATGTTACAAAGTAAAAATTCTCTGGTTTCAAAGGTCTACAAGTCAATTGTTGTTTGAGATAGAAGTCTAGAAGGAATGAGTGGGACCCTGGGATAATATAGAGTGACTCATAATAACTAGTTAAAAATATAATATCCCAAACACATATATTAGTAGAAAGAGTGAAACAGGAAATATAAGATGTATGGTTAAGGGACATTAAAGGATTAAATCGACATCCCCATTTTGTCGCCTAGTGAATTTGCAAAACAAAAGCTCATGTAGCGCAAACCATTTATCAAGTATAATGAAAACCAATGAAATTCAAGTCCACTAAGCCTAGATTATGAGCACAACCATAAAAATAAAAACAATACTTCAAATAGTAGAATTACCACCTTCTTCTTCTAGTTAAGGAGAGTACAAAAATGTATATGTCACCTAGTGTGGGCGTTTGGATGTTTTGGTCGGTCATCGAGAAAGTTCCATTGAATCATTTTGAGATCAGAATCTAAAGCACCATGAATGAAGGAGACATTATTAGATAAATTATCCTTTACGAATTCTGTTATCTCTAAATTTGTGCAGACACTCCTTGGAACCAGATTTACCAACAATAGCAGATGTAACATCCCATTTTTAACCTTGATATTATGAAGCACTTTTACCATGAGAAAAATTCGGACCTTTGTTTTTATTAGGAAAAATATATCTATGTTATGAGATTTTTGTAAATAATTAAGGTGATCTTGTTTTAGTTGGGATCTTAGACCCTGCAAATTCCAAGAGTTTAAGGTCACTCCCACATGCCCATTGGTCCATACATCATAGAGGAGGGTAATAGGGGTTAACAACAGATGATATGTTTATTTTTACAAAACATAAAGATATGAAATTGAATTGAAATTTCACATAAAGCAATGCAGGATTCATGACTGATATCTAAAAGCAGAGTCAATCACATTAAGAAAGTAAATTACCAAGTAAATACTAATATGGGTGAGGTAATTTGCTAAAGATAGACAAGATTTAAAAAGGAAATTGACGAGAGATATAAGTATGCAAAGGAAATATGATCTAGTTATATACTCATCCATAGGCAAGCATGCCACAACTTGCTAGATTTGCTCAAACAAACAGAAAAAAAAAGTCAAAAAAATTTAGGAAATTGATAAATCTTAGATTCAGAATCATGTCAACTGTATCAGCTTCGAGAAAATTGAGAAATCTTAGGTTGAGAATCATGTCAGCAGCATCAGCTTCCCAATCAAATGGTCTAGCTAGTTAGAAATCATATACACTTCCGTAGGCCAGCATATTACAGCTGGAAAAATTTTGCTGAAAAACATATACTCAGCCATAGGCAAAAATTCCACGACTTGCTAAAAAACCAAAAAAAGTCTGGAGTCATGATATTTAGAAGATTAAAATTTTGTTTTTATTGTACTTTTTTATTTTATTTTATTTTGGGGGGTGGGGGGTGTATTCAACGGGATTCATTTGTACTGATTTTTTCTTCTTTTCCCTCTTCTTCCAGTACTTTTTGTGGTTGTTTCCTCCTTTGCTTCCCTCTATACTTTCCTCTGATTTACCGCTCTCTTGGATAGGGTGTAGCGTCCCATAGCTTTCTAATTCTTTCTCATTTTCATGTTGTTCTTTTGCTTTCTTCTTTTTTGCTTCTTCCTCTAGTTGCTTCTAGTATTACGTTGTTTTCTAGTATTCACTTATTGTTAATTTTTTTGGCTCTATCTTTTCCTCAATATTTTTCCCTTTGTTTTCGAGGCTGCTCTTCCAAGTATGCATCCCTTTGAGGGGACTTCATCTTTTTTAATTTTTGCTCCTTCTTTTTGTACCTCTCTTCCATCTTTCCCTTTACTCCCTCCTCGCCAAGTTCAGCAGAAGTTTTCTCACTCACTTTTATGTAAGGGGGTCCTTCGATGTCCCTACGACAAAAGTATCCGGAGTTATAGTCTAACCATTCCTTTGTGTATTCTTCATAATTAGCATTAACCTGCTGCTCTCCGACAAGGAAAATATAGTCGATGGGGTACATTCCCCTACAACATTTATGTGTAACCATCCAATCATGTTCAATACCACTAAAATTCTCAGATAAGAGCTTTTGAATACGTTATAGAAATGTTTCACTCTAACTTTATCAGAGTCTGAAAATACCCGCAGGGTACCACATATCAACTTCACCATTATTTCAGTATCACATGAAATGTGCAGTTTTTCCGGTCATCTGACCAATTCTCTTCAACTGAACACAATTGATGACTCCTCGCAACACTCCATAGAACTCACCAAAAAGAACTGAAACATATTCTCTTCTGTTACCCATAGCTAATCTCATTCTCCTAATACCTTTTTGGGATCTCACATCTAATCCATACGAAAACACACCATCTTTTCTTGATGCTTCTATATCGCACTTGTCCTAGCCATCTTCTAGATGCTGCCATTCAGCGGGATTCATCTTCACTCATTTTTTCTTCTTTTCCCTTTTCTTCCAGTACTTTTCGTGGTTGTTCCTCTTTTTACTGTTGCTTCCCTCTAATTCACCGCTTTCTTGGATATGGTGTAGCGTCCCTTGGCTTTCTGATTCCTTTTCCTTTTCATGTTGCTCTTTTTGCTCTCTTTTGTTTTTCCTTTTCCCCTGGTTGCTTCTCCTATCGCGTTGTTTTCTATTTTTCATTGATTTTTGATCTTTTCAGCTGTGTTTTCCTCAATTTGTTTCCATTTGTTTTCTATGCTGCTTTTCCAAGTATACATCCCTCTGAGGGGACTTCATATTCTTTAGTTTTTGCTCCTTGTTTTTGTACCTCTCTTCCCTCTTTCTCTTTGTTCCCTCCTCGCCAAGTTCAGCAAAAAATTTCATGCTCACTTTTGTGAAAGTGTGTCCTTTTATATACCTACGACAAAAGTATCTAGAGGTATGGTCAAACCATTCCTCTCTATATTCTTCATAATTATCCTTTATTTTCTGCTCTCCGACATATGAAAGATAGTCGACGAGGTACATCCCCCCACAACATTTATGCGTAACGTTCCAATCATGTTCAGTAGATCCAAAATTCTAAAATAGGAGCTTTTGAATCCGTTTTACAAGTGTTTCCACTCTAACTTTATCATAATGTAAATATACCGGCAGATCACCACATATCAACTTCATCGTTGTTTCAGTATCACATGAAATGTGCAGTTTTCTGGTCATCTGACCAATTCTCTTCAACTGAACGCAATTGATGACTCATCGCAACACTCCATAGCACTCACCAAAAAGAACTGAAACATTTTCTCATCTGTTACCCATAGATAATCTCATTCTCCTAATACCTTTTTGGGCTCTCACATCTAAGACATACGAAAATACATCATCTTTTCTTGATGTGTCTGCATCACACTTGTCTCAGACATCTTCTAGATGCTGTCATTCAACGGGATTCATCTGTACTGATTTCTTCTTCTTTTCCATCTTCTTCCAGTACTTTTCGTGGTTGTTTCAATCATTTTACCGCTGCTTCCCTCTGTAATTTCCTCTAATTCACCGCTCTCTTGGATATGGTGTAACGTCCCATGGCTTTCTGATTCCTTCTCCTTTTCATATTTCTCTTTTTGCTCTCTTTTGTTTTGCCTTTTCCCCTGGTTGCTTCTCATATTGTGTTGTTTTCTTTTTTTCATTGATTGTTGATCTTTTAGGCTCTGTATTTTCCTTAATTTGTTTCCCTTCGTTTTCTATGCTGCTCTTCCAAGTATGCATCCCTTTGAGGGGGGTTCATCTTCTTTAATTTTTGCTCCTTCTTTCTGTACCTCTCTTCCCTCTTTCTCTTTTCTCTCTCATCGCCAAGTTCAGCAAAAAATTTCACGCTCACTTTTGTGTAAGGGTGTCCTTCGATGCCCTACGAAAAAACTATCTTGAGGTATGGTCAAACCATTCCTCTGTGTATTTTTCATAATTATCCTTTACATGTTAATCTCCAAAATGGGAAAGATAATCGAAGAGGTACATTCCCCCACAACATTTATGTGTAACCTTCCAATCATGTTCAATAGCTCCAGAATTCTCAGATAAGAGCTTTTGAATCCGTTCTATAAGTGTTTCCAGAGTCTGAAAATACCACAGGGTACCACATACCAACTTCACCATTGTTTCAGTACCACATGAAAAGGTGCAGTTTTCTGGTCATCTGGCCAATTCCCTTCAACTGAACACAATTGATGATTCCTCGCAAAACTTCATAACACTCGATAAAAAAAACTGAAACATCTTCTCTTCTATTACATGTAGCTAATCTCATTCACTTAATACCTTTTTGGTATCTCACATCTAATCCATCCGAAAACACATCATCTTTTCTTGATGCGTCTGTGTCGCACTTCTCCCAGCCATCTTCTAGATGTTACCATTCAACGAGATTCATTTGTATTGATTTCTTCTTCTTTTCCCTCTTCTTCCAGTATTTTTCGTTGTTGTTTCCTCCTTTTACTGTTGCTTTCCTCTGTACTTTCATCTAATTCATCGCTCTCTTGGATAGGATGTAGCATCCCATGGCTTTCTAATTCCTTCTCCTTTTCATGTTTCTCATTTTGTTCTTTTCTTTTTTTGCCTTTCCCCCTAGTTGCTTCTCCTATTGCGTTGTTTTCTAGTTTCACTGATTGTTGATCTTTTCAGCTCTGTCTTTTCCTTAATTTTTTTTCATTTGTTTTCTATGCATCCCTCTGAGGGGTCTTCAATTTGTTTAATTTTTTCTACATGTTTATGTACCTTTCTTCCTTCTTTCCCTTTGTTCCCTCCTCGCTAAGTTTAACAGAAGTTTTCAGGCTCACTTTTGTGAAGGGGGTCCATCGATGTCCCTATAACAAAAGTTTCTGGAGGTATGGTTAAACAATTCCTCTTTGTATTCTTCATAGTTATCCTTTACCCGCTGCTCTCCGACATGGGAAAGATAATCGACGAGGTACATTCCCCCACGACATTTAAGTGTAACCTTCCAATCATGTTCAATAGCTCTAAAATTCTCAGATAAGAGATTTTAAACCCGTTCTACAAGTTTTTCCACTCTAACTGTATCAGATTCTGAAAATACCCCCAGAGTACCACATACCAACTTCATTGTTGTTTCATTATCACATGAAATGTCCAATTTTTCGGTTATCTGACCAATTCTCTTCAACTGAACACAATTGATGACTCCCCGCAACACTCCATAGCACTCACCAAAAAGAACTGAAAAATATTCTCTTCTGTTACCCATAGCTAATCTCATTCTCCTAATATCTTTATGGGCTCTCACATCTAATCCATAGGAAAATGCACTATCTTTTGTTGATGTGTCTATATCGCACTTGTCTCATCCATCTTCTAGATGTTTCCATTCAACGAGATTCATCTTCACTCATTTTTTCTTCTTTTCCCTCTTCTTCTAGTACTTTTTTTGGTTGTTTCCTCCTTTCACTGTTGCTTCCCACTGTACGTCCGTCTGATTCACCCCTATTTTGGATAGGGTGTAGCGTCCTATGGCTTTATGATTCCTTCCCCTTTTCATGTTGCTCTCTTATGTTTTGCCTCTTCCCCTGGTTGCTTCTCCCGTTCCGTTGTTTTCTAGTTGTCACTGATTGTTGATCTTTTCGGTTATGTCTTTTTCTTAATTTGTTTCCCTTCATTTTTTATGCTTCCTTCCAAGTATGCATCCCTCTGAAGGGACTTCATCTTCTTTAATTTTTGCTCCTTCATTTTGTACCTCTCTTACCTCATTCTCTTTGTTTCCTCCTCGCCAAGTTCAGCAGAAGTTTTCACGCTCATTTTTGTGTAAGGAGGTCCTTCAATGTCCATACGACAAAAGTATATGGAGGTATGGTCAAACCATTTCTCTCTTATATTCTTCATAATTATATTTTACCTGCTGCTCTCTGACATGGAAAAGATAGTCGACAAGGTATATTCCCCCACAGTATTTATGTATAACCTTCCAATCATGTTCAATAGCTTCAAAATTCTCAGATAAGAGCTTTTGAATCCGTTCTACAAGTGTGTCCACTCTAACTTTAACAGAGTTTTAAAATACCCGCAGGATACCACATATCAACTTCACCGTTGTTTCAGTATCACATGAAATGTGCAGTTTTTCCGGTCATCTGACCAATTCTCTTTAACTGAACACAATTGATGACCCCTCACCACACTCCATAGCACTCACCAAAAAGAACTGAAACATCTTCTCTTTTGTTACCCATAGCTAATCTCATTCGCCTAATACTTTTTTGGGCTCTCACATCTAAGCCATACGAAAACATACCATCTTTTTTTCTTGTTGCGTTTGTTTCACACTCACTAGTGGAAAATGGGGTTTTCCTGACCCACAACCCCTCCCCTCAATGGCGGTCAGTTGACCGCGGACTGGTCAAGACGGTCATAGATTTATTAAAAATACATAGAGAGTTAAAAACGGTCATTGAATGAATTTTTTTATTACCACTGTATCCCCTTGTTCACCAACCCACACTAAGACGGCCAAACCTAGAGTTTTCTATGGTTCAATTTCTAGGTGGCTATTCTCCCCCACTCTCCTTATCTCTTCATCCATCTATTATCCTATCATATTTCTCTTCTGCTCATGAGAAACTGCACCTTTCTTTTCTTCTTCTCCGCTCACTTCATTCACCACCACATACCACACCACCGCCATTCTACTACTACTATCCCCAGAAAAACACTTTTTTCTTCTTGTTCTTCTCCATTGAAAGACCTATGTTTTATGTTTGTTGGGAAGTTAAACCTAACTGAAACCCTAAAATAATAATCGGATTGAAATCTTATACCACCACCAACATCTTCTTCTTATTTTTCTTCTTCTTATCCTTCTTCAACGGTAATCGCCAATTGATTCACCCACCAACTACAACAACAATCAATATTAGGAGGGAGCAGTTAGTTTACTCGGTCATCCATCTTATTTGTATTGATTGTTTACTTCTCATTTCGAGTTTATTGTTAAAATTTTGTTTTAAATTTGATCAATTTGTTCTTTGATAGAAATCAAATTTTGGGTTTTTATGAAAATGAAACCCTAGGTTTTCTAATTGGGGTTTTCTTAAATTGGGTTTTTTTAGAGGTATCTGATTCATGTAATTAGTATTGTTTTTGGTGCTGATTGATGGGTAGTTTTATGACTAAGAATTTGTTATGATTTTAAGATTTATCGGATTTTTTTTTGGATGATTGTTGTTGTGATAGAATATGAACTGGTAGAATCTGATTTTGAAGTTTTTGGTACCATTATAGTGTTCAAATTTGAGTTCTGATTTCATTCCTTTTATTAAGATTTTCAGTTTTTTACATCTTCTAGATTGGATTCTAATGTATGATATACTATTTTCATGGATTGAATGATTGTTGATGGATTTGTTGTTGATGGTGGAGTATGCTGGTGGTGTTGGTTACGCCAACGGTGTTGTTAGTGGTGGTGTTTGGAGTTGCTGCTGATGCTGCTGCTACAAGGTGGTGGTGGTCTTTTAATAATTACATGGTATGAAAACAGTATGTACTTCTTAAGCTTAAAAATATAAGATTGATACTTACTGATTCAGTTTTGATGTTAATCGTTCTTATAAGGTGTTGCTCTTTCTGCGTTGAATTTCCTAGTATCCTTGTTCAGTTGGGTTATACGAATGTTTGCAGTTTACGATGGAGTTAGCTGGCAGTGACAATCCAAATATGTCGAAGAATTATCCTTTGAACACGTTTAAGGATTTTGTTCCAATTTATTTTCTCCGAGACTAATCAAGGTGAGTACCTTGATGTGCATTTAAGGTGATAAGTTCATTTAGTTGAGATCTTGATGCATCGTGATTGTGAATTGCTTAAAGTCAAAACTATCTTCATACATTCTGTGTGACGTTCCTTTTTTTGTAAGTATTTCATTTCGCACTTTGTATTGGTATTTGCAGGAAAGGTTTCGCTCGAAGGTAGAGTGGAATTTAAGTTTGACATGAAACCTCATGACGATAACTTTGAGGAGTACGGTAAAATCTGTCGTGAAAGAACTAACAGATCTATGATTAAAAAAAACAGCCAAATAAAGGTTGGAGTCCTGCAACTCTTTCTCGCTGGATTACATAGTCATGGTTCTATGATTTTTTCCTTCCAGTTTCATATTCAGTCCTATCTCATTTGTAAAGGTGATTGGCAATGATCGTGGGCCGCACATGAGGCCAATGCCTGGAATTATCGGACTTGTATCATCCAATCCTAAGGTATTCATTTCATTCCACCCCATGATTAATTTATGGTATGGCGTCACTACTTTTAACTTCTTCAATTTGCGCTAGCTCTTACTATTTCTTTTATTTCTGTTTATCCCGTTTAAGAACAAGATTTCTACCCCATATGGCTAAGCACAAACTCAAGTTTATATGCAGAAATCACATATTTTTCTAACGTGTAACACGGTGGATTTTTTTCTTATGATGTGTTCAGGACAACAAAAGAAAACCAGTGCCAGTCAAGCCACAAGAGATTAAAAGAACACAAAGGGATCGTGGTGAATTGGAAGATATTATTTTTAAGCTTTTTGAGAAGCAACCAAACTGGACACTGAAGCAGTTGGTCCAAGAGACTGATCAGCCTGCGGTATGTTCTTCAATTTGGTTGTATTTTCGGGAGTATTTCACAATATGTTGTAACCCAAGTCCTCTTGCATCTTCCTTAGTTAGACTGTGCCAAATAAATAAATATCAGTTTAACCCACTCAACTTACATAGGCTTTGAATTTTTTTAACAAGATATAATGCTGGTAGTGATCGTTCTTACATCTTTGCAGCACTTTTTGAAAGAGATATTGAATGAGTTGTTAAATTACTTGTTATCCAAAGTATTTCATTTATATGTTTTTTACAATTTTGCTTGTTATGGTTATCTGGTAAGTTATTGTTTTCTAGGTTGAACATGTTAAAGCTCAAAGGAACAACTTGACCGAAACTACTCAAATTCTTTTTCAGAGAATAGATAAGGCTGCTACTGAATCATAGATGTTGATAGAATTATTACCACAATTCTTTTTCTAGTCCACTCTAGTTCAACTTGGTGACTTGACTTCTAATGTGTTCCGGTTGTTGACTGTGTTCTGTTGTACCTCTTATCAAAGAGGTGGAATCACAAGATTGGCCTGATGTAACGAAGTATGCTGGTTTGGTGTGTGCTCAAGCCCATCACCAAGAGTTGATTGAGGATCTGTTTAAAATATGGCAGGATCCAGTTCGAGGAGCTGTGACAGGAGGCATGGTTAAGAATTTGTCTCGCCTTTTGTGTTTCTGCATCTTTGTCATCTCAATTTATATTTTCTTATCAGACCCGAATTGCATATTCAACATTTGTTTTGGCTAATCTTTTGATATTTTCATGAACTAGGGAACTTCTTCTCTATTTCCATAGAGCAACTGGACGGAAGCCTCGGCATCATATATTTTACAAGTTATTTCGACGTTCATAATGTAGCTATTTGACTTATGTCTACTGCCTTTTCTTTTATTTATGATCCATTTTTTTTTGCTTTCAGGGATGGAGTAATTAAGTGAGGGTCAGTTTTATCAAGTTCTAGTCTATGAGCTTGATGATATTTGCAAGGTAACATGGTGTCAAGTAGCTACTTTTCTTAGGGAAAAAAGGTCTATAGATAAACAACCTTTGTTAAGGTACATAATTTTATGTACTGTGTAAAAATAGCTGAGAAGTTGTAGGCTTGAATAGTAGACAGTTCTCAACCTGATAGTAATTTTTAGATTCTTTAACTTATACTGGGGTTAAACAAATTATGGCATGTTGAAATCAAACAGCTAACTGGTCACGAAATGCATTGTTTTTCTTTATTAGTTTCATATACTACATGTACTTGATTCCATTTCAATTGTCACAATGATTTTCTTTATAGTATCACATGCTTTCATAATACCCATAAACCCTAGATTTCCACATTTGTTAATTGTTGCTATCTTACTAAGGCAGACTTCCATAAGTTAGCTTTAGGAAGGGTTTGCTTGTTTGACGATCATTATATTGATGCTAATTTGGTCACTAGGGAACTTTGGGGTACAATTTTATGATAAAAAAGAACCAATTGATCTTACCCAAAAGAAAAAAAAAAAATAGAAACTGGGAGGCATAAATTAAAGAAGGAATGTCAGGTAAATTAATTAGGGTCAAGCTATCAGCATAACATCATCTTGTTCATTTTGTATTTAACATCTAGATTTTGGATATGTTACAAAAGTTTTGCTTTGTTTGGTTTCAAGTTTTAAATTCTTTTATTTTGAAGCGCCTGATCTTGTAACATTATTTAGTAAACCGTAACTAATGAGAGTCAACATGTAGTTAAAGTGCTAAATACCTCAGTAATTTGTATTAATGTGAACAGTTTTTTCCTCTCTAAAAACTTCTTGCTTGATGATGCAGGTGTGAAGAACCCTGGTCTGGCTCTAAGTTATCACCTGTTTACAAACTTTGCTGCATTAAGCTCGGGCTCGACCTTCTATAAGGTCTTCAAGGAGAAATCAACAGTACTAAGAAATCACCGAAGGTGAAGCTAATATGTTTTTAATAATTCTCTGTCACTGTTATCTTTTCCAGTAACAATAATGTTTGAGCCTTTGTTTTGATATACTTCGGCTTATGTTCAGATTTACAACTAGTGATGATGGAAAGATGAAACTCCAGGCAATGCGCTTCCTCCAACTTGTTGCTCCTATCCTCGAAAGTGAAATATGATTAGTTGCAGTTGTTATTAATTGTTGGCTTGATCTTCTTTATGTATGCCTCTCTATCTTCTTTATGTAAGCTCTAGCCCTGGCCTTCGTCCTGAACAAAAAAACATGACATATTTATAGTTTAACCATGCTGGCTAATAAAAATTTGGACTAATACCATGATACTGTCCAATCATATATTCTGGTCTAAAGTTATTTGTTGTGTTATTATTCAGACTCCATCATACTGTCCAATTTTATTGATTTTTTAAACTTATTTTTTTGCTGCAGGTACGTATAGAGATAGTAGTGTTGTTCTAGTGTTGGGAAGGACACAAATAGGTGCTACCATCCTGCATTCCATCTTCCATTCGAAATGCCTTTGAAGCTTCAGCTGGTGTAAGTATAAATACCGTCCTGCATTCCATCTTAACTGTTGGTGCGTAATCTAGGTTTTGACTTTTGTTTGTGAACTGGAATATGATTTATTGATTTTTTTTTTTTTTGTTTGTTTGAAGTTACTGGTGTCCTGCTTTACCAAGGCTTCCACACAAGAAGATTATTTCACAAGTATGTCTTTCTATCTATTCCCATTAATATGATTCATTGATGTTTCAGATTATCAGTTGATGAATGATAAGATAAAAATTGCCCGAATCTCTCTGTTTTTTTATGGCTTCCTTCAAATGTTGGGTCTGAGCAACTTTCAACCACTGGGAATAGAATGTTATTCCATCAGTAAGTTCCTTTGGTTGTACATTTGAACTTTTTAACTTAATAAAGCTACACTTTGTATATTTAACTTTAACTTCTTAACTTTTTAATTTGATTTTAGCCAAATCAGAGTAGTTGTATCCACCAGTAAAACTGATACTTCTTCTTAGTACCATGTCAGATTCGTGTCTATCAAAATTCAGAAGCATTCGGATCAGGGATTATGTTGCATTGTAGATTTTAGCAGTATTTGCTTAAGTAAATTCGAGTACACACTCAAATTGCTGTAAACTGCATTCTAGATTGCAAACACCAGTATCTTTAGTCATGCAATCCATTTATATATGGTTGTTCCATTTAGAGCTTTGATAATGTGCATTTTTATAAGCATTTTCTTGAGTATTGTGACCTCCCCTTATTAATCAGCTGATGGCCAAACTTATTTTTGCTGTGCAGGTCCACCATTATGAAGTATGGGTTAAGTTCATCGGAGTTTATCGTTTTGTTGTTTAATCAATAATTTATTAGTTCATCTTGTTGTAACCAAATCCTAGAACTTAGTTACTTTTCTTGTAGGATTTTCATTGGTCAGAACTCAAGATTTTAATCCTTTTTGTGTAATTTGAACTCTGTGAATGTTAAATTGAATGATTATATGTGTGCAAGTTTAATTTGATTCTCATTATTATTTGATTTGAATTTGGTTTTCATTTAAGTTTCATTTGATTCTCATTTGAATTCTAATTTGATTCTCATTTGAGTTTCATTTGTGTTTGATTTCAAATTTAGTCAGATTCAGTCAGGCTAGACAGCCAATCTGAATCTTTTTTTTTTTACATTCAGATTTATATCTATGACTGATTGAAGTCGGTCATAAAGATGACGGTTAAAAACAGTCGTTGATATAAAATTTTCAACGACCCGCAGAGACACGTCATAGATAAAAAGACGCTCAAACAGCGACCCTTTCCCAGACTTCCAAAGCAAGTCATTTAAATCGTATCTCTGACTTGCTTTGGCAGTCGCGAAACTGCTATTTTCCACTAGTGACTTGTCTCAGACATCTTCTTGAAGCTTCCATTCAAAGGGATTCATCTGTACTGATTTCTTGTTTTTTCCCCTCTTCTTCCAGTACTTTTCGTGGTTGTTTCCTCCTTTTATTGTTGCTTCCCTCTGTACTTTCCTTTAATTCACCGCTCTCTTGGATAGGGTGTAGTGTCCCATGGCTTTCTGATTCTTTCTCCTTTTCATGTTGCTCTTCTTTTTTGCTTTTTCCTCTGGTTGCTTCTCATGTTACGTTATTTTCTAGTATTCACTGACTGTTGATCTTTTCGGCTCTGTCTTTTCCTCAATTTGTTTCCCTTCATTTTTTATGCTGCTCTTCCAAGTGTGCATCCCTCTGAGGGGTCTTCAACTTCTTTAATTTTTGCTCATTTTTGTGTACCTTTCTTCCCTTTTTCACTTTGCTCCTTCCTTGCTAAGTTTAGCAGAAGTTTTTACGCTCACATTTGAGTAAGGGGGTCCTTCGATGTCCCTACGACAAAAGTATTTGGAGGTATAGTCAAACCATTCCTCTCTATATACTTCATAATTATCCTTTACTTGCTGCTCTCCGACATGGGAAAGATAGTCGACAAGGTACATTCCCCCACGAAATTTACGTGTAATGTAAGGGCATAAAATTTTGCTCGGTTTTAATTATACCCGCTAGACAAATTGTGCATTTAGATATGCTTAAAACTCAAATACCAAAGTGTCTTTTACACTTTTAGGTTGCCTCAAAAAGAGTGTTGTACCTATATAGAGAAGTCTGCCCTAGTTCAAACTCTTGAGTGCCTTAATGGCTTTTCACGCATGCTAGACACGTGGCATTTAGGTAATCCAACAAAGAGAAAAGAAAAAGGTAATCAGAGATTCTTATTCTTTTTCGCTTTCCTTTTATTCTTACCGACATTTTTTCTTCATGTTGAATTTTACTCCCCCGTGTAGAACTTGATTCAAATCATGCATTTAGTTAGCTTAATGGAATCATGGCTTCACTGAGTTTGCTGATGGTTCAAAATGGTTGGCCTTATACAAGAGGTGAAGTTAGATCTACTTTCTGTTTTCTAATTTGAAGAAATTTGATTTGAGTCAAGTGATTTTCACTCAATTGATCGATGTGACTGTCATCAAGCGGCGGGTTTTTGCTATTGCACTTGATGCATGTTTTGATCAGGTATTTTGTTACAATTACTTTATTGAATTGAAGATGTTGTTCATAAAAATTAGGGTTTTACATTAACTGTGGGGTTGTTCATATCATCGGAAAAGAGTTGGTCACTGCTCGGCAGTTCATACCATCTATTCGAAGATGATTGCAACCTTGACAGTATATATTGTTGGTAAGAGGTAGTTGCAGTATTAGCTATTCATACTACCTAGTGAGAGATGATTATTACTATCTCTCATTTTTGGATATTGGCCATGTAAATTATTATAGTTGGCAATTGTCCATCTCTCATTTTTGGCAACTGGCCATATAAATTTTTGGAATCGGCAACTGGTCATATCTTATTTCCGGCAATTGGCCGTCTGTTATCGTTGGCAACTGGCTGACTCCTATTTTTTTGGAAAATGGAACCCTTGTGAATTTTATGAGTATTATGGTATAGCACATATGCTCAAAGAATCCTAAAAATAAAATAAAATTGGAAGTCCGATGTCTCGAGTGGCGTATCAGAGAGTTTGAGCGTGTTTCCTCTCTAACTTTATCATAGTCTGAAAATAACCGCAGGGTACCACAGATCAACTTTAGTGTTATTTCAATATCACTTAAAATGTGCAGTTTTCGGATCATCTGACCAATTATCTTCAACTGAACACAATTGATGACTCCTCGCTACACTCCATAGCACTCTGCAAAAAGAATTGAAACAACTTCTTTTCTATTACCCATAGCTAATCTCATTCACCTAATACCTGTTTGGGCTCTCACATCTAAGACATATGAAAACACACCATTTTTTCTTGATGCGTCTGTGTCGCACTTGTGCCGGACATCTTCAAGATGCTTCCATTCAATGGAATCCATCTGTACTGATTTCTTATTCTTTTCCCTCTTCTTTCAGTATTTTTCGTAGTGGTTTTCTCCTTTTACTATTGCTTCCCCCTGTACTTTCCTCTAATTCACCACTCTCTTGGATATGTTGTAGTGTTCCATGGCTTTCTGATTCCTTCTCCTTTTCATGTTGCTCATTTTTCCCTCTTCTGTTTTGACTCTTCCTCTTCTGTTTTGAATCCGTTCTACAAGTGTTTCGGAGTCTGACCCCGCAGGGTACCACACACCAACTTCACCATTGTTTCATTATCACATGAAATGTGCATTTTTTCGGTCATCTGACCAATTCTTTTCAACCGAACACAATTGATGACTCCTCGCAACACTACATAGTACTCAGTAAAAAGAACTGAAATATATTCTCTTCTGTTACCCATAGCTAATCTCATTCGCCTAATACTTTTTTGGCTTCTCACATATAATCCATACAAAACATACCATCTTTTCTTGATGCGTTTGTGTCACACTTGTCCCATAAATCTTTTGAAGCTGCAATTCAAAGGGATTCATCTGTACTGATTTATTGTTCTTTTCCCTCTTCTTCCAGTATTTTTCGTACTGGTTTTCTCCTTTTACTATTGTTTCCCCCTGTACTTTCCTCTAATTCACCACTCTCTTGGATATGGTGTAGTGTTCCATGGCTTTCGGATTCCTTCTCCTTTTCATGTTGCTCATTTTTCCCTCTTCTGTTTTGACTCCTCCTCTGGTTGCTTCTCATGTTACGTTGTTTTCTAGTTTTCACTGATTGTTGATATTTTCGGCTCTGCCGTTTCCTAAATTTTTTTCCCTTCGTTCTCAATGCTGCTCTTCCAAGTATGCATCCCTCTGAAAGGACTTCATCTTCTTTAATTTATGTTCATTATTTATGTACCTCTTTTTCCCCTTTCTTTTTGCTTCCTCCTCACCAAGTTCAGCAAAAGTTTTCATGCTCACTTTTGTGTAAGGAGGTCCTTTGATGTCCCTATGACAAAAGTATCTAGAGGTATGGTCAAACAATTCGTTTGTGTATTCTTCATAATGTTACTTGCTGCTTTTCGACATGGGAAAGATGGTCGACAAGGTACATTCCCCCACGAAATTTATGTGCAACCTTCAAATCACGTTCAATAGCTCCAAAATTCTCAGATAAGAGCTTTTGAATCCGTTCTACAAGTGTTTCGGAGTCTGACCCCGCAGGGTACCACACACCAACTTCATCGTTGTTTTATTATCACATGAAATGTGCAGTTTTTCGGTCATCTGACCAATTCTTTTCAACTGAACACAATTGACGACTCCTCGCAACACTACATAGTACTCAGTAAAAATTACTGAAATATATTCTCTTATGTTACCCATAGCTAATCTCATTCGCCTAAGTTTAACAGAAGTTTTTATGCTCACTTTTGTGAAAGGGGGACTTCGATGTCCCTATGACAAAAGTTTCTGGAGGTATGGTCAAACAATTTCTCTTTGTATTCTTCATAATTATCCTTTACTTGTTGCTCTCTGACATGGGAAAGATAATCTTCGAGGTACATTCCCCCACGACATTTATGTGTAACCTTCCAATCATGTTCAATAGCTCTAAAATTCTCAGATAAGAGATTTTGAATTCGTTCTACAAGTGTTTCCACTCTAACTTTATCAGAGTCTGGAAATACCCGCAGAGTACCACATACCAACTTCACTGTTGTTTCATTATCACATGAAATGTGAAATTTTTTCGGTAATCTGACCAATTCTCTTCAACTTAATACAATTGATGACTCCTCGCAACATTCCATAACACTCATCAAAAAGAATTGAAACATATTCTCTTATGTTACCCATATATAATCTCATTCTCTTAATACCTTTTTGGGCTCTAACTGTTAAGTCGTACGAAAACACACCATATTTTATTGATACGTCTGCGTCGTACTTTTCCCAGCCATCAACTAGATGCTGCCATTCAACGGGATTCATATGTACTGATTTCTTCTTGTTTTCCATTTTCTTCTAGTACTTCTGGTGGTTGTTTCCTCCTTTTACTGTTGTTTCCCTGTGTACTTTCCTCTGATTCACCGCTTTCTTGGATTTGGTGTAGCATCCCATGGATTCCTGATTCTTTCTCCTTTTCATGTTTCTCTTTTTGCTCTCTTCTTTTTTGCCTTTTCCTCTGGTTGCTTCTCCTGTTCCGTTGTTTTCTAGTTTTCACTGATTGTTGATCTTTTCGACTCTGTCTTTTCCTCAAGTTTTTTTCCCTTCGTTTTCTATGCTGCTCTTCCAAGTATGCATCCCTCTGAAGGGATTTCATCTTTTTCATTTTTTGCTCCTTATTCTTTGTACCTCTTTCCCTGTTTCTCTTTGCTCCCTCCTCACCAATTTCAGCAGAAGTTTTCACGCTCACTTTTGTTTGGGAGGGTCCTTCGATGTCCCTACGACAAAAGTATATGGAGGTATGGTCAAAGCATTCCTATGTGTATTCTTCACAATTATCCTTTACATATTTCTCTCCGACATGGGAAAGATAGTCGACGAGGTACATTCCCCCATGTCATTTATGTTTAACCTTCCTATCATGTTCAATAGCTCTAAAATAAACATTTAACTGTATCAAATAAAAGAACGCAACCAACTAAATTCTGACATATTAATCATGAAATAGCACAATAACCTCTAGCGACTAATACTTATGAAAAATGAAACAAGACATCATAAACTTGGGTACTGTTTCAAGTAGCTAAATCTTTGCCAACTGACTATCCTGACCAACAATCAGAATATTAAACTAGATATGGTCGATGTCATCTCAAATAAGGTTAAACCTAGTTTCTACTATGATAAATTTTTATTTTTATGATTTATAGCCAAAATGGTGAAGGAAGGAAAAAAATATCCGGAAGCACTTACGGCCAGGAAATTGCGTCACTCGACCTAGCCGTAAGTGACCCTGAAAACAACCCAAAATTCATATTTAGTTACGGCTAAGTCGTGGACTTCTAAAACAAGGAAAACTTGGTCTCGAAAGGATTTAATCCCTAGATCTTATGATAACTATATAAGGAAACCTCTAGGACAATAAGTAGACATCCTTAATATTATTTTGTAGGTCTTGAGAGAAGAATCAAAGTAAAAGGAGAAAAAGCTAGGATTTTGGAGTAGTTTTATTATCGTAACGATTTCTTTTCTATTTTCTTATATGCATAACTGCATCCATAATTAGCTTAGCACCTAAGTGATTTAGGATTAATTCTAAGTTCTAAATATGATTTGGTTTAGTATATGAACCTAATTTGATTTCTTCACATGATTATCGTTTGTTTCTACTATGATAAATGTTTATGTTTATGTTTATGATTGATTGATTGATTATTCTAGCTGGCCAACTACATCAGTTTCCTGAATGATGTTTTGCTAGTAAAGGTTAAGGGTATCCATGTAATTGTTGAATAAATCTACACAAGTGGAAAACGTGAGACTTTGCAGAGGGGTTTTGTGGAGCAATTACGTGTAGAAACAATATTAGAAAGTGACCCTTCGACTAAGAGTTTAACTACTAAGACTAACCTAAGTCACAAAACATAAAGCATCCGACCAAATTATACACGGATTGTGATATTTCTAGGTTTTAATTAGACAAATAGAATCTGGTATTCGAACATTTCGGTATCCACTGACTAAGACAATTTTAGGGATGACACCGCTCTAGATGTTTCCTACAGTTGGTGAGAAACTGTGACTAATGAATAATGGATGAATATATTAACTCATTGATGGCTTAGTTGCGATGAAGGATTTCTCGATCATATCAATCTCCATTTACAACTTAATATTTTAAATTTTCTATTTTGTCTTAAAACCTAAACAACCCCCCCCC